>NC_092807.1:11426181-11729211 GCF_040954645.1 Diabrotica undecimpunctata
ACAGTATCTCGGACATGTGATGAGGGGCGAGAAGTATGGCATCCTGCGACTCATAATGCAAGGAAAGATAGATGGCAGAAGAAGCATCGGAAGAAGACGAATTTCATGGCTCAAGAACCTGAGAGAATGGTTTGGATGCAGCTCAAAACAACTTTTTAGAGCTACCGCCTCAAAAATTAAAATAGCTATGATGATTGCCAACCTCCGTAGAGGAGATGGTACCTGAAGAAGAAGAAGTCTTGAACCCAAATTGATAATAAATAAATACCAACATGCCATCAGGCATATTGTAAAAGCATTACAATAGGTTAGTTAAAATATTTTATCATATTTCTGAAAGAAAGGACATTTCTTTTAAAAAATTGTTACTGACAGCTAGTTGCATATATAAAATTATGTAGAAGTGAAAAGTGATTATAAAAAGAATACTACTGAATTAAGTGCCAAACTTAACGAGGTGGGTTAACTTATTTATAACATTGTAATAAAAATTTAAGAATCTAGTACTGTGACATATAGCGTTAGACAAATTCCTAATACCAAAAGTTAATACAAAAGTGTCTTAACACTTTTTCTTTGATCGTTTTAGGTGAGCATGTGACTTTCAATACCCTGAAAGAAAAGCTAGAGGAAGTGGATGAGATTCAACGTAGAGTTTTAAAAAAATTAAAATTCAGATGGGTAAATTATAGTATTTCTAACAGAAAAAATTTAATGGAACAACTACATGTGACCTTAAAAAGACTCTAGTTTTTAAAAGCCCACAAATAGAATGGAAGCGATTTATATCCCTTAAAATCACGGCAAATTATTTAATTGTATAACTAGAAAACGAACTAACCATGCTTGTATTATATACTATTATAAAAAAAAATAAGTGGATCGTTTTGTTCATATTTTAAATATTTCCATATTTATAAATTTAATAAACAATTTTGTTTACCATTAAGTCCATCTTGCATTAAAAGTACTAGTTTAATTAATGCCATAAGCTTTTAACCTCTGGCTAAGTACGATCCTGACATTTGTCAGATTCGACAATAATTACATGAAATAATTCTCGAAACATCCAATACATTATGTGACGTCATAATTAATGACGCACTGAAAGAAGGCTCTGAGAAGGACCATACATTTTTTGACTACACGTTTTCAAAAAATATTATAAATTAAGAAATATGTTAACTTATAGATATTTATCTATTGGCGCATTAGCGTTTTAGCAGCCAATTTGAAATTTTTGCCATGTTTTGAGTGGAATTTTGAGAGGAAGATAAATATCAAATTCTGATCTTTCTATGCTTACGTAATTAATTATAAATGATGTATTAATAAGAATATACCAACATAAACGAGTTAATAGCAAGTCAGAGGCACAGTTCTGGCATTGAGGTTTATTTCCTTTCTTCTACATTTGCTGCATAATGTCAAATGACCACTGCTCTTGTATTTGTTCTTATATCCATATTAGGGTTTTCAGATAATAAATTCCCCACAGACCAGGTACTCAAATTATTTAATAATGTGGCTGCGATTGCATCTGAAACTGCACTTCATAGCTGGGGTTTTAGAAATGGTGTTTCAGTGTGTAATACATTGTTTTGCTTGGATACTCTTAATCTACTTATATTTTTTTCTCCTCCAGTGCACGGAGATGAATTACCTCAAAGTTATATCATAGAATAACCGAACACACATAAAAGCGACACAACGGTCCAAAAGCGTGTAGCATTTTTGTATACGCATGCCCGATTCTGGTTGTTTAACTGTCAAAAACACGTGCTTATTCTTTAATTCTGGTTGTTTTCGATAGTCCGTAGGCGTCTATGGTAAATACTCGACACAACAAGTGCATTTGACCATTTATATAATTTATTTATAGTTAAAAGGTTATAGTTAAATATATAAGTTTATAGTTATAATTTATAGTTAAAAGTTTAATTTATATTTAAAATGTCTGGATATATTTGTGCGATTCGCGGATGTTCATCTGTGACAGGAAAAGGAATAAGTTTATTTAGATTTCCTAAGAATAATAACAGATAATTACTATTGCTTTGTAATTATTATTAGTTATTACATAATAGTATTGGTTTGACTTTCGAACAGTAAGCTGACGCCGACGTGTCTGTCCGAGCTATAAAAAATAAACTTTGATCTGCCAAGGGATAGTTCAAAATGAAAACATTAAATTTGGTGTCAGTGCTATTTCTTTTATTGAAAGACGCAAGTCTCCGAAGGCTAAGGTCAAAAAATCAACAGATGGTGGCCGGGTGTCAGCGCGCTCGAAGACAACAATACGAATATAGTATTTTTAGGAAATAAAAATATATAGAGGGTTTTATACACGAGAATATTTGATTTAAGAGCGTAGGCGCAAAATTTCGGGCAAATTTTTTTTAAATGTATTCATTTTTTTCGAATCCTGAAAAAACTAATAAGTATTTTTGAAAAATTTAAACGCAGAATGAAAGACCACATTATTACTGAGGGCCAAAAGTCCCCGAAAACTTCTATAATGTTTATTTTAATAAGTTACAGGGGTGAAAAAAAAAAAGAGAAAATTTAGTGTGATTTTTAATTTCAAATATCTCATTCAAAAAAACTTTTTGTTTATTCTAAGGGACTTTCGGTTCTCGGTAATAATGTAATCTTTCATTCTGTGGTTAAATTTTTCAAAAATATTTGTTAGTTTTCTCAGGATTCCAAAAAAAATGTTAAAAAGCATTGGCCCGAAATTTTGCGCCTACGCTCTTAAACGAAACAAAGAAATTACTAAAATGCTCAAACTAAAAATTGTTGGAAACATAATTAGACCGATAATTGGGAAAATCTTAAAATTATTACAACAGAACAAGACTTCAAAATTCCAAAAACATGGTTGCAAATAAACAAACTTACATTAAATTATGAAAAAACTAAATAGGTACTCATCTACTTTTTGCTATATACAAAAGTTTTCTGCCAATTTTTAATTCGTTAAATATAAATAAAAAAGATCAAATATATGGATCGAAGTACATAAAATATTTAGGAGTTTTAAATGGGAATTACAAATAAAAAATATTAAAACTTTATTTGTTGCTTATCTCAATATTTAGTGACATTTTTGTGACTTGGGAGAAAACTGTAAATTTATTAAGATTAGATATTGACAAAAGTTAAATATTTCATTACTTACAATATACTTAGAATATACTAATACTCTTATAGTTGTAAGTAATAAAGTATTATTTATAAATACAGAAAAAGTTCTTTGTTTAAAATTTGTTCTGTTAAAAATTTGTAGTGCCAAAGTGTGGATAGAAGCTTGCAGACGAGAAGATTTGTTATTCAAAATGGATTCACTTTATAATAATTATAGGATTTGTGAACTGCATTTTGAAGATAATGTTATTGTAAAAGGAAATAAAAGAAAAACATTGGCGCATGACGCAGTACCTTCAATGATCTTTGTTATTTATATTTAACGAATTAAAAATTGGCAGCCAACTTTTGTATATAGCAAAAAGTAGATGAGTACCTAATTAGTTTTTTCATAATTTAATGTAAGTTTGTTTATTTGCAACCATGTTTTTGCAATTTTGAATTCTTGTTCTGTTGTAATTTTAAGATTTTTAGTAATTTCTTTGTTTCGCTTAAGAGCGTAGGCGCAAAATTTCGGGCCAATGCTTTTTAAATACAATCATTTTTTTCGAATCCTGAGAAAACTAACAAATATTTTTGAAAAATTTAAACACAGAATGAAAGATTACATTATTACCGAGGGCCGAAAGTCCCTTAGAATAAACAAAAAGTTTTTTTGAATGAGATATTTGAAATTAAAAATCACACTAAATTTTCTCTTTTTTTTTTTCACCCCTGTAACTTATTAAAATAAACATTATAGAAGTTTTCAGGGACTTTCGACCCTCAGTAATAATGTAGTCTTTCATTCTGCGTTTAAATTTTTCAAAAATACTTATTAGTTTTTTCAGGATTCGAAAAAAATGAATGCATTTAAAAAACATTGGCCCGAAATTTTGCGCCTCTCTGTGTTCGGTTGTTCTCTGGTTATATCTTTATAAATGGATCGATACCAAAAAATAAACTCAAAAATGAAAAACAATTACATTTAATATTTTAAAACCTATCCATTCAGTGTACTTGTGTTTCTAAATAAACTACTTTTCGAATATTCTGTGGTTAAACAATTTTCGATTCAGTGGATCCGACTCACCATTACCGTCCCACCGATAATCATTTCTAATAAAAACGTCCAAAAAAGCTCCGTCTCCAAAATGTTATGTGCACCCTAAAAGCAATTCTCCTTTTTTCTATTTTCGCCTGAGTCGTCGAAGAAGGAACTCGGACCTGTTGAGGAATTGAGGATCGTGTCTAAGTGGCCGTTAACGAGACTTTTCGCGTTCGACAAACTTCAAACGGAATCACGGGTGACGTCGAAGATCGGCAACAGTGTAAGCGAAAAGAGGCGGCGTGACAATTTTACAACTGGGTAAAATAACACCACTTGAGATTTTTGGGATTTTCAAATACAAAATATTGTACATTTATAAAGAGTTATAAAGAGAGTTTATAAACATTAACAATCTTAAAGAAAATAAAATGCTCTAAAATGCTTTTGAGCACTTTTGATAACATATAAGAAACGTTTCATTCGTTTGTCCTCAACTAAAGCATCTTTTGGAAAATATTTTCTATTTGACTGCATGGTACCACAACCAAAAAGTTTCACTGATAACAATCTTTTTAGCAATGGAAGAGTGGTAAAAAATCTATCAAAGAATAAACAATACTCAAACCCCCGAAACTTCCGAGAAGACTTAAACAACGCTTTCTCCCAAAGTTACTTCACTACTTTTTTTTACTTTTCCCCTGATAGATTTCAAATCCCAAAAAAAAATCCGGTAACAACACAGTTATTGACCCACAGTTTAAAATCTTGTTTGATTATTTTCAAAGGCATGTACTGTTTTAAACTGCTTCTGCCCTTGAAATCAATCATGCTGTTCCGAAAGCGCGTGATTTTAAGTTGAAATTAATTATTAGCGCGCGAAATAATAAATAAGCTGGTAAATTATGTCCACGTTTATCAGCAGAGCGGGAAGACATTGTTTTCATCCCTTCCTTAAAATATTCAGTACCTTGGTTTGAGTTGTACACACGTGTGTTGCAAAATTTGACATGTAAAAAATTTGTAATTTGATTTGAATAAGTATTGGTTAAAATAATTGTACCTTACCTCCTTTGATTTATATAGCAGTGAGTTAGAAAATTGTCACCCAATTGTATAATTTAGCATAGATCATTGGGGTCTATTTTGTAGTCTATTTTGTAGTTTGGGCTAGTGAGGCGTTGCCCAAAGTTTCAAGACCAGCAGATTTGCTTCAAGTTCGAGTTATTGAGAAGTTCTAGGAATACCTAGTGATCACCAGTCATCATGGTATACATTAGGACTGGTAGATATAACAGAACTTTTTAATAAACATTTTCAAAAAGTTTTACATCCATAGACTTTCGATTTATCTGATAATCAATAGACTTCTAATTTATCTAAGTTAGTAGAATTTCTTAATTAAGCATTTAGGTTCTCTTTTTTAGTTTAATTTTTTAAATTTTGTATGTTTGTTATTTTGGGATAATTAAACCTGTACTTAATCAACTCATCTACTATTTTAATCTTACTTAAAGGATTAGATAAACTTTTTACCACCTATATGGGGTGTGATATTCAACAAAAGCGTTGGTGAATAATTACAGTCCACAAAGTTCATTGGGAACATTCTATTTATCAACAAATTGTAAATTTAACCCCAATTTGTCCACATGCTTTCATCTATTGACAAATTTTGACTGGAGAATAAGGCTTCGTGGTAACTTTTATTCAAAGCATCTATCAGAGGTCTAACCTTACATAATTTATCAAAATGTGCCTCGCCTTTTTTGGCATTTGGCTTTCAAAAATCTCATAATTTGTAAAAAAAAGAGATTTGCAATCCTCGAAACAAAAAAAATTTCATCTGTTGACCAGTATAAACGAATTGATGGTAAAATATGAATTCTTGTCAATATCAAAATTCCAAGAAATGCTTTTAATTCTTCTTCATACAAACAAAGTTAAAGATCATTTTTTATGCAGCGTATAAATTTGACTGCTTTACAATGACTGCAAATATTGGACCTAAGAAATTTAGAAATATTTTTATGGTGAAGATAATTTCTTTTTACCCAATCAAGTACCTTCTGAAAAAATTGTGCTACTAGTTAGCGATGCCGCTTCCTACATGGTTAAATCTGTTACTAGTTTTAAGACTTTTTTTCCGAATTTGATTCATTGTACATGCTTAGCGCATGGTTTAAACAGGGTGGCAGAGAAAGTTAGACTCGAGTTTCCAAATGTAAACACTTAATTCAACAATGTAAAGAAAGTATTTTTAAAAGCACCATTGCGAGTAGAAGTATATAGGGAGATGCTTCCCGATATCCCTTTGCCACCGGAACCAGTGTTGACTAGATGGGGGACGTGGTTGAATAGTGCCATATTTCTTGCAAATAATTATATTGATATCAAAAATGTTATATCAAATTTTGATCCTTCCGGTTGTATTGCTGTTCAGAAATATCAAAATATTTTTAGTGAGAATTCTGTTCAGAATGAATTGTCCTATATAAAAGCAAATTTTGACATAATTGTAAACTCTACTACAAAACTAGAGAGTCAAAAATTATCTTTAAATGATAGTATTTGCATTGTTGGTTCTGTCAAAGAAAGAATAGTTAACCTTTCAGGGACAATTGGAAAAAAAAATTATGATAAATTTAGTGAAGTTTTAAACCGGAATGAAGGCTTTTCTTTATTGCAATCAATAAATAACATAATCAATGGAAGCTTTAACGAAGTTATTAATATGGATCCCTCGCTAGTGTCAAATTTTAGAAATCTACCTCAACTGTAGTTCCAAAAGGTTTATTAAAATGAAATGTAGACATCAGCATAGGGTTTTTTTCTAGTTTTGGTGAAACGAAAATCGTAATTTTTGTCATTGTCTTTTGAATAAGAGCTACTTGTATCAGCGCTATCAAAATTTGCGTGTACATATCATTTTTCTGTTATATTTTCGGGTAAAGCGCGCTGTTGTAAGCGCTGTTTTCAGATCTATTGAATAAGTGCTCGCGCATTTAGACACAAAACGTTTACAATATCTGACTTCCGCAATAAGGTTTATTTAACATAAGGAATACAGACATTGTCATCTTTAAAGTACGTGGTTACATATTTAACCAGAAAGAGTTTGCTAAAATGTTAACAATTCTTGTCTGACTGTTAAAGGGTTAATCCATATTCCCCATCTTGTAATTACGGGTTCTGGAGGCAAACTTACATCTGGTAATTTTTCTGCTAATTTATTCTTCTTCTTAGAGTGCCTGTCCGTTCCGAACGTTGGCGATTATTCTGGCTATGATGACTTTGTTGGTTGCTATACGGAATAGCTGTGTTGAGGTCTTTCTATACCATGCTCTCGGATATTCTTCTTCGTCCTGGGGCCCTTTTTCCTTTAATTTTACCCAGAATGCATTGGAGTAGCTCAAAAGTCCCAAGTACTGCAGCTTGCGGCCCTTCACGATGTTGACCAAATCCGCGGTTGTGTTCATCTTCCGTAGTACTTCTTAATTGGCGACTTTGTCTCTCTATGGTATCGTCAGGATCCTTCTGTATAACCATAGCTCAAAAGCCTGAAGTTTTGATAGAGATTCCGCCATCAATGTTCACGTTTCTACTCCGTACAGAAGCAATGAGTACACGTAACATTTAAGGAGCCCTATTTTTGTTTCTAGGGTGAGGTCATGGCTCTTGAACACAGAGCTCATAGTCAAGAATGCACTTTTTGCCTTTCCGAAGCAACATTTAATCTCTTGGGTATTGTTTCACGACTCACTATATAGTGAGTTCCACTTGTTTCCGTTGTTTTGTTCATTCAGTTTTGCAGCCCTTCTATGGTATTGGAAAACACTATTGTATCATCTGCATACTGCAGGTTTAGACTCCAGAGTTTTAGCAGACTCCATTTATTGAGATGCCTTCATTAATATCTTTTAGAGCCTCTTCAAAAATGTGCTCCGAGTACAGATTGAATATAAGTGGTGAAATTATGCACCCTTGTCTCACTTCCTTTAAGATTTTGAGCTGATCTGTATATTCTCCATCTATTCGGAGCAACGCTGATTGATTCCAATATAGGTTAGCTATTATTTTTAGGTCTCTTCCGTCAATCCCTGTCCTCTTTAGCACTTCATTCATCATTTGTTCATGCCTGACTCTATCGAAAGCCTTCTTGTAGTCAATAAGGCATGCAAAAACATCACAGCTGACATCTCTACATTTCTGAAACAATACCTGCACGTTAAATAAAGCTTCCCTCGTACCAATGGCGTTCACAAATCCAAACTGATTGGGCGCAATTTGTTCCTCGTATTTCCGGTAAATTTTTTTGTGGATGACCTTTAAAAACAGCTTCAGCAGATGGCTCATCAGGCTTATGGTAATTTATTGACTAAATTAAATTCACTTCTGCTACGCTGTTTATGCCATGTAGAAGGCAAGTGACGTGTACCAGATTTGGATAAAATATTTTCAAATTTTGTCCTACCTTTACCATATACGGAGCAGCACCTGATAAAAATATTAAAAAACTTTTATTTCCTTTGGCAAAAAGAAAACAGTGAATGTTTACTGAATGAAACAGCTTACAGCTTTGGTTTTCTCCAGTTGTTTTACAGCAATTAAATAAGGTTGTCCTGGTTCATCCTCTTTTAAGGCGCCAACTATAAGATGCACCATATATCGACCACATGCATCTGTACTTTCATCGACAATTACGTAAAATTTGTTATCGCTTAAGGAAGCTTTAATTTCCTCAATTACTCCGTCATACAATACATTCACATAGCCCTTTCTTAGTGTTGCCTCGTTAGAAATAGTGATGTTACAATATTTTTTGCAGAAATTGTCTAAAAATGTGTATTTTTCAATTATTTTAACGGAATGTTTACTACTAACAGAGCTTTATTCTTGTTCAGTAAAAATATATAGTGCTTGTTACCTTGAGTTGGAATCGACATATTAACAATGGAATTTTGTATTGCCTTCTTACTTGATTCCTCGAAATAAACGTTGTGGCGTACGCCTTTGGCAAATAACAAGGTTACGAGTAGGGCTGCCTGGGACCGCGCGGGGCTGGATTACCCCTTAGGTTGTGATAAGACCCACATTATGCCTCCTCCGACTACTACTAGCGAAGAGGAATCGATATCAGACGTTACACGATGCGAAAATCGTTTTTCCCTTTTTCCTTACGGGCTAGAGGAATGAGAAAATTGAGGAAAATGAAAAAGTAAGCAGGCGCCTATCTACAAGAGTGCCAAAGTTAAACGAACTAACCAAATAAAAAATAAGACTTCAGAGTGTTCACTCGACACGAAAAAGTTTAGATGAGCTTGTAGCAAACTCTCAAATTTTAGTAATGGTGTTCTCGTGATATTCTAGAAGTCAATCTCTTTTTATATTTTACGTAATTCGACGAGGTTTGTTGTTTATACGTCACTGAGTTCTAAAAGATTTGAAGTAATTCAATATAAAATCAAACCTTTTTTGTTGTGGATTTCAGTTGTTTATTTTTTTTGGTGGTTAATCTATTAAAAAACTAGTTTCATCCTTGATGTAGAAATAACCGAATATAGGTAAAGAGAAAAATATACCCACGTTGAAATGAAAAAAATATATGGAAGAGCTCTTCGACGACGAAAGAGGAAACCTACAAGACATATCTTTCGAGGACAGAGAAACAAATATAGAAATTACAAAGGAAGAAATATTGTATGCACTAAAGAGCTCCAGAAACGGAAAAAGTCCGAGGCCACATCAACTGCCTATTGATATCATTAAAATAATAGAAAATGAGTACATGAGTACATGAAATTACAAAGGAAGAAATATTGTATGCACTAAAGAGCTCCAGAAACGGAAAAAGTCCGAGGCCACATTAACTGCCTATTGATATCATTAAAATAATAGAAAATGAGTACATGTATGTTCTCTTAAAGCTCTTTAATGAAATTTATTAGTCGGGTGACATACCTAATGATTGGTTCACCTCAACATTTATTTATCTGGCAAAAAGAGAAATGTTAGGGAATGCACCGACCACCGCACCATAAGCCTGATGTCCCACACACTTAAAATGTTTTTAAAGATCATCCATAAAGGCATTTATCAAATACTTGATATGGATATTGAAGAAACCCAATTTGGATTCCATAGAGGCGTAGATACCCGTGAAGCTCTCTTTGCATTCAACGTACTAATCCAGAGATGCTTGTATGTGACCAAGATATGTACGCCTGTTTCATAGATTATAACAAGGCTTTCGATAAAGTCCGCCACAAAGAGCTAATGGGCGGCCTCAAAGCAAAACAATTACAATACAATGACCTTCGAATTATAACAAATCTACATTATAAATAGCAGGCACACATACGCATTAATGAACACACATCAGAAGAGTTCGAAATTAAAAGAGGAGTGCGACAGAGGTGTGTAATGTCACCACTGCTGTTCATTGCATACTCTGAAGAAATTATGAAAAGAGCTTTTGAGGGAGAAACAGCAGGAATAAAAGTCAATGGAACCCCAATTAACAACATTAGATATGCGGACGATACTCTCATAATAGCAGACAACCTCCAAAACCTCCAAAAGCTAATGAACAAGATACTTGAGTATGGAGTAGAATATGGATTATCAATAAACATAAAAAAACTCAAATTAATGATGAAAGCCTGACAATTAACGGTAAAACTTTAGAACAAGTTGAAAACTACGATTATCTTGGCACAATAATTAATCACACAAACGATTAATCCAAAGAAATCAAAGTTCGAATAGAGGAAGCACTAACAAACTTCAATAAAATGAGAAAGGTACTTTGTGCAAGAGAACTAAAATTAGACTTGAGAGTTAGGCAAAAAGTTGGAAGCATTTGACTGTGATTATACAAGGGAAAATCCAGGGCAAGAGAAGTGTAGTAAGGAGAAGAATCTCATGGATGTGTAACTTGAGGGAATGGTACGGATGAACATCAATCGAACTATTCAGAGCGGTAGCATCTAAGATCAGAATAGCCATGATGATTGCCAATCTCCATCGCGGAGATGGCACGTAAAGAAGAAGAAGATGTGATCTAGATTACTAATAAGTAAACTTATAGCCCTGATACACTATGCTCGTAGGTACCGTTGCGCAGTCCTGGTAGATTAATGAGCGAGGTCGTTCATAGAGGTGCGAAACACAAGAAAAATAGATACAAAAGACCAAAAAGAACTAGGGAAGAGAGCAACTCTTCCAACAAATGGATGCCACTGTTTTTAAATGTTTGAATCCCAAAAAACAGAAATGGGATATTCACAAAACAAAGAGAAAATTGCAAATATCTTTAAAATAAAAGATACTAAAATTCACTATATCAAACTATATTCAAAAATATTAAAATTACAATATTAAAATTAAGTAAATAAATGTCATATGTATAAAGCATATATAATATCAATAAAGTTATACATCATAAACAACAACTGTCTTACTAAACTCTGACTATTTATCTGCTGTCTTCTCGTTAATGGATTAACCCTGTTGAAAAATGTAATTAAATTTAAATATGCAAAAAGAACCAAAAATTTACTGTCTGGTTAATCCACCTTGGTCACCTCAAAATAGCTCGGTGGGTGGTCTGAATAGACAGTCAAAAAATTGTCGTTGTGAGACAATTTTTATAAAAATTAGAATCATATACTGAATGTTCTTCAATCTTTGATATCTTGTACCAATTAGACCACCGTTTTTTTTGGTTTTACAATCCTTCTTAGCATAAACAGAAAGAAACATACCAATCAATATTATCCTCCTCCTCAGACCTAATTCCTTTTGGTATGTGGTGACACCATCAGGTCTTTACAGTTTTTTCATGATTTCCTTCCATCCTTCCCTGTCCTGGGCTAGTTGTTCGGCTTCAATCTGGAAGAACAAACACCTAAGGCAAGACACAAAAACAAGAATCTATAAAGCAGCATATAGACCTATATTAACATACACGGCGCGCGGCGGAGACAAGACCTGTCACATCTAAAACGAGACGACTGCTAGAAACAACAGAGATAAAAATACTTCGTCGAATATCAGGGAAAAGTCTGTCGGACAGGGAGATAAGCGAAAACATAAGAAGAGCATGCAATATAGAAGGATAGAAGACATAAATTGAAACAGGGTTGGAACAAACACATTAGTAGAATGGCAGAAGATAGGATAGTACGAATAGCACGAGCTAAGTCACCAAATGGACGAAGAAGTATTGGCAGACCAAGAAAAAGATGGTGCGATAATTTAAACAATTTAGGAGGCTAATAATGAAGAAGGAACGGCTTTAAAGCCTACATATAAGAAGGAAGAAAAAGACAATGCTTCCTATTCCTATTGACAATTTGGCCCGTAAATTTTCATTTTATATCTTATCAGTACCCCTTCCGTAGGGTGTATAAAGACCATTATAATATTCTGCCATAAACAAGCTATATTCCAAGTAATCTACATAAATATAGGCAGTGTTTTGGAAAATTTGTTTAAAATACCCCAACATAGAAGAATTTAATTCACATTTCTTTATAAATAACACAACCTCTTTTATATTATTTTATCCTATTTTTCAAATCGAAAAAATCCGTATCCATACCGCCATCACAGTTTGTTTCACCTATATTCGACAGGTGGCTCCTTAAACATCCATTAATAATCCCCGAAACTTTTTCTTTTCCTTTTCTCACATTTACAAATCACCTTTCAAGCTTCATTTCTCCAGCGAGACGTTTGGACCCTTCCCCGTTTTTCGAGCAATGTTAAATTAAATAACGAAATTTAATAAAGCTTTTTCTCTTTGCGAGAGAAAGGTTCCTTCGACACGACACTCGGATCATTTATGAACTGAAAGTCTAAAAACGGGGAACGAGAGATTTAAATAAAAACAAGAAATTTCACATTTCAAGAGTTCTTATATAAATGACAAATGAAACCGATTTAGATTTTGTCAAAATCTAAATATTATCTGTTTACGTTATAATATATTGAGTTACATATTTATAAAAAAAATATCAAAATATGCCATGCGCAGATCAAAATAAGTTGTAAAATAATTAATTAGTATAAAAACAATTATTAATTACTACAGATTTGTTCTTAATGTCCGTTGAAAGGCGTATTATTTTCATATAATAAAACGTATTATGGATTGCCTATGTGTGGGTGCAATAAAAGATACGAACGGACAAGAACAAATAGGTAGAGCAAAATAAAAAAACATTAATCCGTATGCAATTAGCAAATGAGGTAATTAAGGCAATACAATTAATACTTCTAAGCCTCCACATTTATGTTAAAATCTGTCACATTTTAATACCCACTCGTCATTCGTAAGTTTCAAGATCTTTAATTTCTCCTGTTACCTTTGTAAGTAATGTAAAATGTTATATTTCCGTTAAATATGACGTATGAACCTTTCAAAACAAACTGCTTTTAAATTTTCTTATGTGTTCACATAATCTGTGTTTATAGATAATAAAATTTAATGTCATTACTTGGACTAATGCCCAAAAAAATTGTTTTTATTGTTGATCAAGTAGTATGATATTATTTGACAGTACTTTTAAAATGTGTCAAAAGTATTAAAATTGCATAAAAATAATTATGACAAGTAGACGAAAAGCATTTCTCCTGACCCGAAAACCTTTACAACGGATACCTTCTCTAAAAAATTCAGATCTAAACGACTGCAACCCAAGACGATATATATGTGGTATCGAAGACGATGATTTTATATTTTCGAAGAAGATAAGGGCTAGTGATTTCATCGATCAAAAATATTGGACGAAGGAAGATATTTGTTGCGGGTATATTTATAGAGGAAGATATGACGAGGTGCTTGTTGATAGAAGATATCTTCGACCATGCTTAGCAAGAAAACTAACCTCACTCAAGGCTCGAATGAAAGAAATACAATTTAGTAAAATATTATACTGAGTTTGTTTTTATGTTCATGTTAAAATTTAAGTTGATTAAAATAATACAATAAAGTTTTACTTGTGTTAATACTTTAATATAAACTATTTTTTTTGTTATTTATCTCACTTTTGTTCTCATTCGACTAGTTCATTCTTCTACTTTTCCCTGCCTTATTTATAAATGATTATTTCTTAAAGATTAATGAGAAAGGTGTGTTTTAACAAATTTTTTTTTAAATTGAAATAAGGGTCATGGAATTACTTAATTTGAATTTAAAAGATGTTAATATATTTAATATATTTTGAATTTAATATATTTTGAAATATCTGTTACAATTTTTATTTTAAATCTTTTTTCTACATCGTACAGATTGTAAGAGGGAGGATTTTAGGGGAAAACTGAGGGGTAGGAGTGATAAACCTTTTTTATCTCCTTTTGTGGAGCCACAATTGACATTCTTAGCAAAATTCAGTTGTTCGTCTCATTTTTGAGAGATCAAATCTCTTACTACTGGACTAAATTTTTTACAGAGTAAAGAAATTTAATTTAATGTCTAATCGAAGAATAATTTTACAATAAACGAAATGCCATATTAGATATACAGGGTGTTTCAAAAAGGTATGTCATAAATTAAATCACGCATTCCGGGGACAAAAATAAATTGATTGAATCCAACTTACCTTTGTACAAAAGTGTACACAAAAAAAATTGTAGCCCTTTGAAGTTACAAAATAAAAATTGTTTTTTTGCGTTATCTCCTAAACTACTTGACATTTTGTAATAAAAATGGTCATGTTACTTTCTTGTTCTGAAAGCATTTTTCATACAAAAGAAACAACAAAATCTAAGAGCACAGAAAAATTTTAAGGGGGGTGTGTAGCCCTAAATCCCACCAAACTTTTGAGTACGTTCAAATCAAATGAATTTTGTGGCATCATTAGTTTAACACATTATTTTTAAAACTTTTTGCCTTTCCACTTCCACATCATTTTTCCGAAAAACTAGTTTTTTCCTAGTTGGCCATAAAATTGCAATTGGTTTCTACGGATAAAATAATTACAAACAGTTCCATCAATAATAGTTAATAATTTGAAGCTATCATTTATTGTGTGAATAAGATTAATATTAAAAATTTTGATATTACGATGGCCTACACATTTCAGGAAATGGCAGATATGCATTTAACTTTGGGTAAGTTGGATCAGATTAAATTATGATTTCAATAAACTATTGGGAATATCGTAGGTGAATGTCAAGGAAATAGTGCAGCATCCGCAAGGCGTTATGCAGTAAAATACCCCAATCGAAATACACCCGATAGACGATTATTTCCGACCATTACATTACCGAAACAAGTACATTCCAACCCCAAGTTGCTGGCAATAGTGGTCGTCCAATAATGGATGCAACTGATGAAGATATTTTAGAAATCATTGAAGAAGTCCCTGGAACAAGTACAAGGGTAATAGCTGCCCAACTAAATGTTCCTCGCGTAAGGGTTTGTAGGCGTTTGAAGGATCAGCTGCTTAAACCCTATCACTTAACAACGGTTCAAGAGTTATTGATTGAAGATTATCCTAAAAGAATTGGATTTTACGATTGGTTGTTAATGGAAAAAACTCGAAATGTTAATTTTATTTAATATTTTGTTTACCGACGAGGCTACCTTCAGTAGAAATGGAATAACAAACCATCATAACGAGCACATTTGGGCCGACGAAAATCCTCACGATAAAAAAACGACTCATCACCAAAAGACTTTCAAAGTTAATGTTTGGGCAGGAATTGTGGGTAACAATCTAATAGACCCGGTATTTCTTACCAACAATTTAAATGGTGATAATTATTTGCAGTTCTTGGCAAACGATTTACAAGAGTATTAGGAAGAAGTGAATATTGCAATAAGGCAAAATATGTGGTTTCTACAAGATGGCGCTCCACCGCATTACAGTAATGAAGTCCGGGAATACCTTTGCAGGCAGTATCCTGGTCGGTGGATTGGAAGGGGTCGTGACGCACCTATTTTTTGGCCACCCAGAAGTCCAGGTCTTAATCGCATGGAATTTTGCTTTTTGGGGTTTATGAAAGAGAAAGTGTATTCTGTAACAATAGAGGACGAACAACAATTGAGGGTTAGAATAAGTGAAGCTGTAAATCAATTTCGTCATGATTTTCGTCAAAAATATGATTTTTCAGCTCATTCGGTTTTTCTTACTAAAACGATACCGAATGTGTATTGAAGAAAATGGGGATCATTTTGAACATTTATTGTTATATCATATTTATAGAGATTGTAGGCATTTTTTGTACTTGTTAATTCATTTAAGCCATTTATTTAGTTGCACGTAATTTTTTATGATTTTTATAGGTAATGAAAATGGCCGTAACTCAATAAAAACTGTTTTTTGACAAAAGTGATAAGAGGCAAAAAAATTTTAAAAATAACGTGTTAAACTAATGATGCTACAAAATTCATTTGATTTAAACTTACTCAAAAGTTTGGGGGGATTTAGGGCTGCACACCCCCCTTAAAATTTTGCTGTGCGCTTAGATTTTGTTGTTTCTTTTCTATGAAAAATACTTTCGGAACAAGAAAGTGACGTGTCCATTTTTATCACAAAATGTCAAGTAGTTTAGGAGATAATGCAAAAAAACAATTTTTATTTTGTAACTTCAAAGGGCTATAACTTTTTTTGTGTACATTTTTGTACTAAGGTAAGTTGGATTGCGTGATTTAATTTATGACATACAATGCAAACAAAATATTCCTCCTACTTTCTCCTGACTGGCCTACTTCTGACGTCATTTAAATCCCCATTTTGTGCAATGTGATTCATCGATGTTAATGTCTGACACCGAAGGAGAATTGAAAAACCTAATAACTATTTGAGAGATGATCGCCAGGCATTAAAATTTTATGGAACGAACAAATTAAGAGGAAATTGAATCTACTGACATTTGATACCATTTAACGCGACAGGCGTGATTTACTTTTCTAATAAAACTGTTTTATGTAATGAGATATTTTAATGTCTCCAAAAGGACTGAAATTGGAAAAGGTATTTGAATGTTTGGACAAAGATGAAATCTTCTGAGGTTTTCTGATGGCATTGTTTAATCACAGGCTATTACAAGATACAAAGTTTGTGTGTGGCCTTACGACTTAGTCACAAAAAAATTGGATTAAGGATAATTTTTGGATGAATTGGAAAAAATATTACAAAACACACTAGTAGATAAAATTAGAGAAACAAATCAAAGAGTACTAATAGCAGGAGACTGGAAAGTTAGAATATTAAATGGTATAAACAGAGAACCGGAATACATGGTAGAACACGGAGAAATGGAAAGAAACGGAGATAGAATTATCCAAATCTGTATTGTCAATAATAAGAAAATAGGAAGCAGCCTATGGGAACAACTAATAAATCAAAGATATACCTTTATAGCTGAGGAAAGAGGAGCATGAAGCATCATAGATTACATAACATATTCACAAGAGCTGAAAACGATAATAATCGAAAGAAAAGTAATAAATGAAGCAGTACTGAATACACAATATAGACTAGTAATAGCGAAAATAATAAAAACACCAGATATTCAAGTAGAGAACATACAGTATAGCAAAGGAAACTAAATATAAACAAAATAAGGGACATCTACCAAAATAAAATAAATAAGACACTACAGACATACGAAAAGATTAAAAAGAGGGCTTGCTAGCCCTCTTTTTAATCTTTTGGTATCTCTGTAATCTAATCATTTCTAAAAATGGAAAAAATTAAACGAAGTAATAATGAAAAACAATAACGAACCAAATGGTGGATAAACTTAGTAAACGTGCAAAAGAAGCAAGGAAAAGATAAGTACAAACAGAGGACTCAAAGGACAAAAGACTATATAGCAATCAAAATAAAATTGCCAAAAGACACGAAGATGCAGAGAGAGAAACAAAAATCCTGGTAGGAATTTGGAAACAGCTTAAATAAAAGTTATAAAAATGACAGTAGACACTTTTGGAATAAGATCAAATCAAAAAAGAACAGAAGTTACGATATAAAAGATAAAAATAACCAAATACAACACAAACCACAAGAAATGGTAAGCCTGAAAAGAGGATTTAACCTGTAAATTTCAATTAGAAAAACATAAACATAAGCCTGAATTCAAATGACAAATAAAGCACAAGGAAAGAAGAAAACAGGACATGGAGAATAGAGAAAGAAGAAGTCATCGAAGTAACAAAAAGAATTAAAAACGGAAATTCTGGAGCAGAATTTGAAATAGAACCAGAAATAATGAAATAGATGGGCGAGGAAGCCATAGACTTGTTCTGGATCATATGTAATGAAACATTCAAGCAAAATAAGATATCAGAACATTGGCAAAATACTCTTATTTTACCAATTTATAAGAAAGGGGACAGAACTAACACCGGGAGAAATATAGAGCAAACTGCAGTTGCAACCTAAGGACCGGATAGAGGCTACTTCTCAGAGCCAGCAACCACAATTGGGAGTCTTACATTGCCATAAAGTCAATCTGTTTAAAACTTTAACATTATATAAATTTATCAGCAAATATATATATATATATATATATATATATATATATATATATATATATATATATATATATATATATATATATATATATATATATATATATATATATATATATATATATATATATATAAGAATAAGAAAAAAGAAGTACTTGTGACTCGTTTGGAACAAATATATAACTGTTTTGGATGGGTTGGAGTCAATAATAGGGCTATTGGTTAACTATTTTTTTATTCTCGAGCTTTCAATTGTGTTTACAATTATTATCAAGAGCTAAAAAACAAAATACTTACAAGGTTGAACTAAAAAGAAAAAACAATTTTTGTTAACTTACCAAATAAAAATTAGTTTGGTAAGTAAAAATCACTGCTTACATGTTCAAAATATTTAATACAAAAATGTTTTTATCTAATAAATGTTTCTCTGAAAAAATTTTTATAATTTTGAAAACATTTTTTTTAATATAAGAATAATTGAATTTATAAATAAGTTCAAATAGCAACCAATTACAAATAGCCTCAATGTCATAAATGCCAACATAAAATTTTTATTTTTGACAATTATATTGCCAAAAGTAAAACTTCGTTTAAACATTCTTTTTTGTTTAGTAACAAAAAGAAGAAGATTTATTCACCCTTGACAGATGTCTGAAAGAATGTGATAGATATATGGAGAATTAAATATGACATTTTACAAGTTTTATATATAAATCATAAAGAAAGAATATAATTATAAATTTTGCTTAAATTTTGAATTTCAGATCTTTTGTTTAAACTCATCATTTTTGCTAATACAAACCATTTCCAAAAAAGTCCTTTTAAATTTATTACTTTCACTACATAAAATTTTAATGTTATCAAAATCCATAATATGGTCTTTATCGATTACATGTTCTGCCAAAGCACAAGATGGTTTTTTAATTCTGCAATCACTTTTGTGAGAAATAATGCGATTTGAAAGATTTCTTCCGGTCTCACCAACATATTCAGCCTCACACTGAGTACAACTAATGCTGTATACTAAATTCGTTTTTTCAAATTTGTCTATAGGATATTTAGTTTTAGAATATAAAGATGAAATAGTTTTGATGTTCTTTGTTGCTATTTTTATATTGTCAATAACCTTTAGTGTTTGTATTAATTTAGGTGTTAATGATGGTATAAAAGGTAGTGAATGATAATAGATGTTCTGATTGTTAGATACAATGTTTTGAGATTGAGCAAAAAATGGTGTTAAATTATTTATATTACCAATATTAGAAAAAAGCATCCTATGTAGCATATCTGGAGGATAAGAGTTTTCAATTAGAATATTTTTTAATAACTGAAGATCTTCCTGTAGATAATCTGGATGAGAAAGTTTTAAAACACGTTCTTTTAATCATGTTATAAGGTTCATTTTCATCTTATTTGGATGGTGAGAGTAATAGCTTATAAATCTATTACTACATATGGGTTTTCTGAACCATCTGGTTTTCAACATATTGTCTGTATTTCTTACAATTCTCATGTCAAGGAATGGTAGAGAATTATCTACCTCTTCCTCAACTGTGAATTGTATATGTTGATTATTACTGTTGAAAATGTTGACTGTTTCATGAATTTTGTGTTTAGGAAGTGCCAAAACTAAATCATCTACATATCTCTTAATAAAAGGAATGAAAAAAGTGCAATTACTGATACAATCACTGATAACATCATCCATGACATAGCTACTTAGAATGGGTGAAAGACTAGATCCCATAGGACTACCAAAAATTTGTTTATAAAATACACCATTAAATATAAAAATATTAGAATCAAAAACAAAGTTGATAAGTGTTTTGAAATGTAATAAGTCAATATTAGTGTGTTGTGAAATCTCATTCCAATGTTTTTCAACACTACTTATGATTAAATCTAAAGGCAAATTAGTAAAAAGAGATGTTACATCAAAACTAACTAAAACATAATTTTGTGGTAATTGGAAATTATTAATGAAAGAACTAAAATCAAATGAATCTTTAATGTAAAAATTGTTGTTTAAATTATAAGCATTAGTTAAGATGTCAGTGAGGAGCTGTGCTATTGGTCCATTAGGAGGGCATAAAGATGAAACAATTGGTCTCATAGATAAAGTTGGTTTATGTATTTTTGGCAGAGCATAGAACCGTGGAGCAATAGAATTATAAATTTTGAGCTCTTTTGCTTTTTTATTATCAATAAATTTCTTTATGTTTAATTTAGATACTAGACAATTTGCTTTTTGTTGCAAAGTACAAACAGGACTCCTTCTAAGTGTAGTGTAATACTTAGTATCATTTAAGAGTTCTCCAGTTTTTTGTAGATAATCCTCTTTGTACATTACAACAGTTACGTTACCTTTATCGCTTTTAACAATATAAATTTCAGGATGGTTTTTAAGAAAAAGTTTAGTTTGCATATAGTATTTATTTAAAAAATGATCTTTGACTTCTTTATGCAAAAAGTTTGTAATAACGTTTGTACATTTAGATCTAACAACATCCTTTTGACTATCATTAAGTGGTCTGATTATTGATTCAATATCAGAAAGTAAATTAGGAACTCTAATATCAGATTTGGAAGGACATAAAGAAAATTTAGGTCCTAATGCTAAAAATTTTTTAATTTCAAAAGGAAAATGAATAGATGTTAGATTTTTAAACCATTTTTCTTGAAATTTTATCTTATCAAAAGCTTCTATTTTTAATTTATTGAACTTATTAATTTGTATTTTTTTGATTTTATGAAATTCTGTGTTGTATTTAATTCTTTGTCTACGATTAAATTCATTAAATGTGTGGAAATTTAAGATATTGTAGGCCTTGGTACGTAACTCATGTAATTTTCTTTCAAAAAAGTTTATATCAGCAAAAGCGATTTTAATTTCTAAATTAATAATATTTCTTCCAAACCTGTCACATAATTTCCAAGCATCATGGTGAATATTCCCAGTCCGATGATGTAAAAGGGAATTTACATTAACTAGGTTTTTTTTTTTATTTTTTTTATAGTTTTTTGATTTTTACTTACCAAACTAATTTTTATTTGGTAAGTTAACAAAAATTGTTTTTTCTTTTTAGTTCAACCTTGTAAGTATTTTGTTTTTTAGCTCTTGATAATAATTGTAAACACAATTGAAAGCTCGAGAAAAAAAATAGTTAACCAATAGCCCTATTATTGACTCCAACCCATCCAAAACAGTTATATATTTATATATATATATATATATATATATATATATATATATATATATATATATATATATATATATATATAATAAATTGTCTTTATTTAGTCTGTAAAAATTTACAAAAACGAGATACATGAGGCGAAATCTAGCTAGAGCTACTCCACTTAACTTCAAGTTTACAAAGTTAGTTTGAAGGAAGTAGAAAATGAAAAAAGTGATTTATAATTTGACGTAAATAATAATATAATATTGAAATGATAGAAATAGTCATGTTAATACTAGAAAAATAATATAAAGAAAATAATTTGTGATGTTATGTGATAAATAATATGAATGGTAAAAATTCAAAAATATCTAATGGTATCAATAACAACAACAATATACTATATAACAATAATAACGTTACTGCGATTGTAGTAAAAATTTCTTATAATGCCGCTTCATGAAATCAAGAAATTTACCTCTTAAAGGCTATAGCGGGATAAGATGGTCAAAAGTGCCCCCGCACCGATCAGCACCGCGACTTGTGTTTTCAATAAACCATATAAAACATGACTTCATACAAATTTTTATCTTCCCAGTGCCCATAGAACTTCTTAAATCTAAAAAAGAAGCTTTTTTCGACTTTACTTTTTTCTGGACGCAATTTTGCTTTAAAAAAATCTGAAAAAATTTATGAGGATGAATCTTTTGAATACAAAATAGCCTGATTTTTTTCAAATTTTTATCTTGAAAATTTAGCTCAGGAAAAATCATTGAAATTTTCAATCATTTTTTAGGTTATGGTTATAATTTTTGGCTAACTTTTAAATAGTAATTTTTTATGTATTTTTTTTTCGTTCTTTTAAATGGCCGAGGCAGAATTTTCAATTTCTAAGCGGAAAGCATCGAAAAATCAAAAAAACCGTTTTTTATTTATTTGCACATAACCTCAAAACTCAGTTGATAATTCAAAATTTTTTCCTTCAAAATAATAATAATATTCTTGTAATATCGAGGTGATCCTAGAGATATATCACTTTATGCAATTAACAAGTCAAAAATAGAAATAATGCTTAGAAACAGTTTTTTAAATTTTTGACTATTTAAGAAAAAAAGACAAGCGGTATAACAAAATTGAAGGGTGTGATCAAAAATACGCGGAAATATGATCATTAAGCTACTAGATTTTAAGGTTGTGAGCCAATTAAGTAAGATAATATTAAAAAAACACGATTTTTTCGCAATTTTAGAATTTATAAGTTAAAAATGATTATTTTAACAATGATGATTTATAGCCCATAAGAAAATAGATGAAAAAGCATACATCTAACTATTTGATTTTGAGGTAAGGTAAAAAAAAGTGCGAAAAGGATAAAAATCGTGGTATTTTCGAATTTTATCTTTATGAAAAAGTTAAATGGAGACTTTTACAAAAGAATGTGATAATGTGGAGGAAAAAATGTTGAATTATCAACTGAGTTTTGAGGCTATGTGCAAATAAATGAATGAATAAAAAATTTAAAAGTTAGCCAAAAATTATTAACGTAACCTAAGAAATTATTGAAAATTTTAATGATTTTTCCTGAGCTCAATTTTCAATATAAAAATTTGAAAAAAAATCAGGCTATTTTGTATTCAAAAGATACATCCTCATACATTTTTTCAGATTTTTTAAAGCAAAATTTAGCCCAGAAAAAAATAAAGTTGAAAAAGGCTTTTTTTTGATTTAAGAGGTTCTATAGGCTCTGGGAAGCTAAAAATTCGTATGAAGTCATGTTTTTATATGCTTTATTGAAAGCACAAGTCGCGGTGCTGACCGGTGCGGGGGCACTTTTGACCATCTTATATAGCTATAGCCTTTATTGTTAAACTATTAAACACTAAAACAGCATTTTAAGTAAACGATCGCTGGAAAATAGCTAGTCTATATCTTGGCAGCATAAGACTATGAGGATATCTTAGATCCAGATTATGAACATCTCCACGAAATACTAATTTGTTCCTTAAATAAATAGGATTTGACGACAAAATAATTCGATATATAAATGAAGCGAGGTGATATTTGTATAAATTATCTATGGTTAACCATTGAAGTTCTTTTATATATATATATATATATATATATATATATATATATATATATATATATATATATATATATATATATATATATATATATATTATGTATAATTTTGTAGTGAATTAGCTGATATGCGGTCTGTTATATATAATTTGTAAATAAAACTCCTTTACGTCACGTCTCTATATTACAATAATTGTTTGTTAGCTTCATCAGGAAAAAAGAATTAGGAGTATTTTTAACATTTTCTTGTTCAAAACAGTACTGTTCTGTGCAGTGTGTTCCTGAAAACGGGCATGGCACTGAAAGAAGAACTTTGTTTTATTTAATTCAAGATAACGGGGCTAGGACATCGCTGTATCATCGCTGTAAGCTGATATTATACCAATACAATATTTCAAAATATTTCAGAAAATATAAGTAAATCGCTTTTGTTATTTTGATATTTTTTGCCTCTGGACGTGTAGAAACCGCAGTCACGAAACCATCAACATCAACCCGTCTCCCGAAACAAACTTGCAACTTTGTAATCCTAAAGAAAACCTTCTTCCGACGGGAAAACTGACAAGAGATGATGCAATGCAACCGAAAAGTGCAGCATCATCCGTAAAAGATGTCACTCATCTAGTTAGACCGACGAGTCGTTGATTTGAATACTTGTGTGCGGCAACCGTAACAGCGTTCCCTGATGGAAAACACGTGTCAGGGAGTACACGGAATATGAAAAATACAAAAGAGTTGAAACAAGATGAAAAGATGTATGAAAAGCCAAGTATGAAAGTAGTGAAAAGTTCTCTCTGCCGTTTCTTAATAAGAATATATTTCTCGACAAAATTATTGCACCAATAGCATTACCTTAGTATTCGTGATAATATTTAAAAATGTAGCTTTTATAGATATAGAATTTTTTGACGATCGATAATTCCGTTAAAGCATACTTATATTTTTATTACTTTTCATTAATACTGCAAGATTAGCTACAAGAGCGGTTTCGCTACAAGAGAAGTGTTATTTGACATCCAGGTTAGTACACAGACATGTCGAGATGTAAATGTTGATGTATATGCCTGAATTAATTGCTATTTTGAATGACATATGTCTGGATGGATGAAATTAAGTTTCGGCCATTATGAGACGGTTCGACAGGGATGTGTGCTCTCTCCGCTTTTGTTTAATTTGTATGCAAAAAAGATTTTAAGAGAAACTCTGGAAGATAGAGCAGAATGTATAATTGCCAACGGAGTAGTGATCAATAACTTATGAGACAGTTTTGTTGTGATTGTAAAACATTTGCTGATGACACAGTTTTGCTAACAACGGATAAAGATGATTTACAGATACTTCTGTCAGCGATAACAGATCGTAGTAAATACAACCGAAAAAATGTAAGATTACCCATGAAGGATCATATCAATGACTCATTTTGTATTTGCTGCCTTTTTCTATAAATAACAAATGTTTGTTATAGAAAACGACAGCAAATACAAAATAAGTGATTGATATGACCGTTTATGGGTAATCTTTCATTTTTCCGACTGTAAGTGGGCTTGAAAGTTAATGCACAGAAGAACAAAGGGATAGTCATCAGCAATAGCTGATACAGCGTATATTCAAATAGCGTCTGGTTTGCTCTAAATAGTTGGACAAGTTCTTCCCCTGAATTATTTCATTATCCTTATTAATGACCTGGGTTTCCTTGTAGAAAATAACGATCAGTACACAAGTCTAAATCCAGTCAAAACCAGAGTGACTCAGGGTAGCGTACTTGGACCTGTTCTCTACTTAATTTATACAGGTGACCTTCTGGTGTGCAATAACATCATTACAGCAATGTACGCAGAACGGCTTCGGACCAACCTTAACAGGATACAAATTTGGCTAAATAGGAATAGAGAATTAAAGTATACGAGGGCAAGTCAGTTCTTATAATAATATAAAGTTCTCAGCAATTGCAACAAAATGATCATGTCAAATATCTAGGCGTGTATTTCGACCTATAATTATTGTGAAAGGAACACAGAAAATTAAACGGAAACAATTGGGTCTCAAGCGAGCTCAGTAGCGTCTACTGGTTAATAGGTAAAAGAACACAACTCACTCTTCAAAACAAAATCTTAGTTTTACAAATCAGTTATAAAGCTGGTGTGGAGATAAGCGTGAAAGTTCAATATAGATATTTTGGAGGGATTCCAATCAAAATTTCTCCGCATCATTACAAATGGACCTTGGCATATACCTAATTCTGTCATTACTCCTGACCTTCAAATGAAAGTTGTTACGAAAAGATTATATCAATAATGATATAGTTATTGATTTATGCATTTGTTTTATTTTAATTAGGTAAATGTTTATTCCATTTTTTATAGGTACATCCCAAGCTCATAAATAATTTTTGTTAAAATTGTGAAATTATGTGAAATTGTCATACGACACTTGGGAGACCTGAAAAACTCTAATTTTAGGTCGCATGACGACAATATGTTTTTAGATCGACAATTTAATTTTATTATACAGATCACGACATTGTTTTATTGACCATACAACACAATGGCAATCGCTGTGACATGCTACACGTTTCCACCTCTATATTCATTTCACAGTAGGTACGAATTGTCGTAATTGTCACATTCACATTAAAAATTTCAAACGAAGTTCTGAAAAAATAAACAAATAATTAATAAAATGCCTATTACGTTGTATACCGTCCAAGAAAAAGTGCAATTTATAACATGGTACTTTCAGGATCATTCGACACGCGAAAGTAATGAACCACGTGTTAGACCTGTCGATGAGGAGCGTCATAACAGGGATATTGATATTTGTGCTTTTGTGGAAGTTAGTAAACCCTGCAATAGTGTACAAATTGCTAGGGAAGTTAACGTGAATGCTCGAACTGTCCAGCGAGTTCTCAAAAGGAATGGTCATCACTGTTTTAAGATACAACCAATGCAAGAACTGTTTCCAGAAGATAACTTTAGGCGGATGGAGTTTTGTGAATTTATGTTAGATAAACAGAGTGAAAATGTACACTTTTTAAAAAATATTTTATTTTCTGACGAATCTTCATTTTCATTACATAAAAAAACACAATCCATCCGTTGCAAGGTATTATTCTCGTAAAAATAAGCACCTCAGTGTTACAGTGTGAATGCATCCGCAAAAGTTAAATGTTTGGACTGGGATGTTGGTAAAAAAAAACAAATCGATATTTTGGACTTAAGACCTTTTTACTTATCAGTACAGAATTGATATAGGTATGGGTTATATTAAATTTTACAGAAACAAAATACAATTCATACAAAACAGATCTACTTAAAAAATAGTTTTAATATTTACTTTGTATCTCAGTGTAACTATAACTTTACTACTGTTTTGAACTTCCTCATTATTTTTCTTAGTGTACTAAGTAGTGTAACTGTCATTCTCCCTCCGAAATTTCTGTCCTACAACTACTACTACTATCGGTTTACAGCGTTCTCCGACGCCTTCCGACTCCTATCCGCCATTCTTCTCTATTTAACCATAGGCCTAGAGGGATTTCTCTTTCCTCTAGTTCTTTTTCAATGCTCTCTCTCCAGCTTCTTCTCGGCCTTCCTCTTTTTCTTCTCTCTTGTGGTGTCCACGTCATAATCTGTTTCGGAATCCTGTCATCTGGCATTCTCTGTACATGGCCGTACCATATTAACTGTTTTGTTTTTATGTCATCAACTATTGTATGCTTGACTCCCATCATTTCTCGTATTCTCTCATTTGTTATCCGATCTCTTCTTGATTTGCCTGCTGCTCTTCCCCAGAAGTCCATTTCTGTTGCTAGTAACACTTTCTCTGTTTTTTGTTTCATTTGCCAAACTTCACTGCCATATGTGATTACACTTTTAAGTATGGTGTTTTATATAAGTTGTTTGTTCGCTTTAGATATTGTTTGGTCCCACAAAATGCCATTCATCATGGATATGGCTTTTCTACCCTGTATGTTTCTGTCTTTTATAGCAGCATCGAGTGTTCCATCTTGAGTTATCTTCATACCCAAGTACTTGTATTCATCACAGTGTCTAATTTCTACCTCATCGTCTAATATAATGGACTGCTTTGTCCCCCCAATACACATGGTTTCAGTTTTCTTAATGTTGACTTCGAGACCCCATTTGTTATATTCTTCTATTAGCTTTTGAGTCATGTAACTCACGTCGTCATGATCCTGAGCAATCAGTGTTTGGCCATAAGCGAAACATAAGTTGTACAGTGTAGTCCTGTCATTGAGATGCCATTACATTTTCTTTTCTACAGCTTTAGTGCTTGTTCCAGATAAATTTTGAAAAGGGTAGGCGAAATACAACAACTCTGCTTTAGTCCTTTCGTGACCTTAAATCCTTCAGATATCCTTGATCCAGTTCTAATTTTTGTAGTCGTTAAATTATACAGACTTTGAACTGCTTTGATAAGACCATGATTAATGTTGGTTTGCTGTAGGGTTGACCATAGTTTACTGAGGGGTACACTGTCGTATGCTTTTTGTAAGTCTACGTACACCAGGTGAACTTCTTTATTGACGGCTGTTTTTTTCTCAATAACTTGCGTAATAGAGTACAAGTGGTCTACTGTGGATCGCCCAGCTCTAAAACCAGCTTGCTCCTCTGCTTCGTAATCTTTATAGTCATTTTCTATTTTGTTCTTAATACGTTTCCCATACATCCTACTTAATGTGCTGTTTACCGCAATTCCTCTGTAATTTTCACACTGATCCTTGCTGCCTTTTTTGTGGATAGTTGACATGATACATAATTTCCATTTTTTTGGTAATTCGGCCCCATTCAAGCAGTCTTGAAAGAGTTTTCTTAACTGTTCCTGGAGTTTGTCCGTGCCGACTTTTACTAATTCTGCAGGGATGTCACCGAAATTTCTGTCCTACGAACATCAAATATACCGACAAAGCTTTCGCTTCTTCTTGGGTGGTGTATTTTGTGTTTTTACCATTCTTCTGACAATTTGACTGACTGGCCAGTTGGTTGTTAAAACTAGTGCCAATAAAATACACACACACACACACACACACACACACACACACACACACTCATACAATTTCATCATATGTTCTTACATTTTGAACCTTCCTTGGACCTCTACAAATATTTCATAATTAAAATTAGCCAAATCGATCCAGTCGTTCTCGAGTTGTTACAAAAAGTTATAAAAAAATTAAATGACGTTTGTTAAACGTCATTTTATTTTGATAATAAGTGTATATGTGTGTATATTAAGGTATACCGCAAGGTTGCTGCACGGATCTCGATATTACGCCTCACGCTTGATATTATTTCGGGCACGTTCAAAAACATATAGGCATTCCTATCTATAAGAAGTATTCATTTCAATACAGTGATTAACACATAGTAAAACTAGATACTGGATACAACTGAAAAGTTTGACAAACAACATATTAAAAATAAGTCACTTCGCCAATAAGATCGGAAAAAGCTTTTGCCGGTCGCTAACGTCCATTTTACGATATTAAACAACAAAATCTGATTTTCTGGAAAAAAATTGGTCGTTCTTAAAAAACATTTTTCGTATACTAGAGAATTTTTAATAATACTGAATTATTTTCACCTATATTCAGTTATATGTATATTCGAACAACAACGCTCTTTACCAGACAGCTGTTCTTTTTCTTAACGTTCCTTTTCCTGTTCGAGGTTGGAAATTATTATGCCTATTCTCGGTATATTTACAGACGTTCTTAAATATTTAATTGGGGCTCATATTAAAACATTCCGTTACATTGCCAAACCGAGAAATTCTCCTTCCCCAATTTTCTTTGAATTATTAGTCTTAACATTGCAGTGATTATTTGATTTATTAGCAAAAGTACTTTGTAGGGGCAACAAGAATGGGACATAAGGACTGATTTAAGATTCTGAAAATATAAGAGCCTTCTGAAATGAATTTTCTACTGCTATTTTAATAGCTTGTGCTTCTGCAGAAATATGAAGCAGAAGTCAGGGATACAATGTCGTTCTATACATTTATTAATTACCATAAAAATGTAGACCAGGGGAATCTTGCGTTTATCTGATTCTTTCAATTTGGATTTCATTATAGCGTTATTTAAAACTGAACGATTTTTATACTTGGGAAAAATAGGAGCTGGTTTTAACTTAAGTGACAAATGAAGGATATTTTTATGTGTGCTAACGATATCATGTTTGTAATCTTCGGTGTTCAGATTCAGCCATGAGAGGAAAACTTTTTCTTTTTCAGAATGATTTCGTTAGATTTTCTGGACGAAGCTGGATATATGATCGATCAAAAGCATATTAAATAATTCAAATTTTATATATATATATATATATATATATATATATATATATATATATATATATATATATATATATATATATATATATATATATTGTTGTACTTTTGAATGTCCATAAGCAATAAAAAACCGATATACAAATTTTATTACTTAAATAAAAATTAAAATTGTTGATATTTCATAAAGACACGGGCATATAAATTTTCAAACATCCTGTATAAGACAAAATATGTATTTTAAGTTGTTCGAAGAATTGTTCATTAGGCCTCAGAGACAAGACTTTCAAATATTATCGATAAGAAATTTAAATAAGTCGGTTATTGTGGAATGGATTTACCCGGAATAAAAGTGTATATAGAAAGTGTTGGAACAATAGACCGGGATTTGCGGGGGTTTTTCTCCCCGAAAGATTATATCGGTAAAAGTTTATTAACAAAAGACATTGAATTGAGAAACAGGTATCGTTTGTAGCTATTAGTAAGAAATATTTGTAAAGCAGATAGATTTAGTTAGAATAATTAAAGAAGGTTGTTTTCTGGAATTACCCGAATGACGTTTTATAGAGAGAGTTGTTTGGTAATGATATACGTCACAGAGGTGGATGATTTTTATTGGTCAAGTTTTGAATGCAAGGAGGTGGCGGTTTTTGGCTATGAGAGAGGAGAGAGAAAAAAAAGTTGGTTAGTCAGTTTTAGTCGTCCAAGAAGGAAGGAGCTTTGTGATTTGTGTTTGTTTGAAGTTACGAAGACGAAATTTACCGGGTGTGTTTATTTGCTGTGTAAAAGCTGACCAGTGTGAGGAACGGGGTACAGAGAGATAGAAAACCAAAGGGTATAAGAATTTTAATAGCAGACGAAGCCGGAAACATTTGGAGTTGTAAACAGGCGCGGAGATTGGCTCAAAGGGAGGCTACATAGACTAACACGAGTTGTTGGGTTGCAGATACAGTGACAGATAGGAGAAAGGTGTACGTCATCTGGACCACAATAGGAGCAGAAGCAGAGAAAGGATTTTTTTGTTGTGGCGTGGCCATAGAATTGCAACGGCAGAGAAGGAAAGGTCAGTCAATTAAATTGAATAAATAATAGAGACAGTTAATTTTGCGATCACTTAAAAAAAAAAGAATTATAAAAAGAGCTTAGTTATAACACATATTAAAAATCAATGTAAAATAACATTTGGGTCCATGATAGAAAACAACTTCTCATATATTTAAAGTTAGTATATTGCAAATATTACAGGATTGATTGTTATATAAAATTTCATTAAAATAAAGGACATCTAACATATAGTTCAGTTGAAATTCTATGTATTTTATTCAGGTCATATTACCTATCCCGATTAGGAAGCCAATTGGAAAATATTTTGAATCCACGATCAAAGGTAAATAGTACAATTTAAATAGCCTGAGATTGTAATTAATTAATGCTGATTTATTGTGATTAATTGGAGATTAGATCATTTAATAAATGTAGACAGGATTTTCCCTAAGTAAGCAATATAATACAATTTAAATAGCATAACAATATATATATATATATATATATATATATATATATATATATATATATTTATTCAGGGATTCTACAGTATTCACTGCCTTCCCTCGCTCAACCGTTTCCATCTCTCTCTGTTGTTCCATTCTCCTTCTCCAACGTTTAGGCCTCTCTTACTCATGGCGTCGTCTACTTCGTTCCTTCAGGATTTTCGAGGTCGTCCTCTTTTCCTCCTTCCTATGAGGCTCCATTCAGTTATTCTCCTTATCCATCTGCTGTCACTAGTTCTTCTTACATGTCCATACCACTTTAGTCTTTTTTGTTCTATATATGTTAGTGTGTATGTTTCTATTGATGTTCTTTGCTTTATTTCGTCATTACTTCTTCTATCCATTCTTATTACTCTGCAGCATCTTCGCAGGCATTCCATCTCTGTTGCTACTATCTTACTGCTGTTTTTCTTGTTTATGATCAAATTTTCAGCCTCATATGTCATAATACTTCGCACTAATGTTTTATAAATCTGTGTTTTTGTCTTCATATTTAGGTGTCTATCCCAGCATACTGAGTTAAGTTGTCGGATTGCTGTTCTTATTTGTCCTAATCTTTGTGTAATTTCTTCCTCTGTTGCCTTTTTCGTGATTATAAACCCCAAGTATTTGAATTTATCCTTTCTTTTGATTGTTACGTTGTCATCAATCTGTAGATCTTCTATGTCTTCTTCACTTGTAGATAGGTACTCTGTTTTCGCGAGGTTAATATCTAGGCCAGCCTTGGTATATTCTTCTTGTAGTTTCTTCATCATGTAGCTGAGGTCGTCTTGGTCTTGTGCAATCACTACTTGATCGTCTGCAAAGCTTAACGTATATAGGTATTCGTTCCGTACCGGTACTCCCATGCCTTCGCATTTTCTTTTCCATGTAGTTAAGGCTTTCTCTAAGTATATTTTGAATAGGGTTGGAGATGTGGAACAACCCTGCAGGAGCCCTTTTGTTGTGGTGAAGTCTCCTATGATTCTTGTTCCCATTTTAATGGAAACTTTATTTTCTTTATACAGAGCTTTTGTAGCTTCTATGAGTTCCGTCTGTATTTCTAATTTGTACATTGCCTCCCATAGTTCTGACTTCAAATTTAACCATATGTTTTAAGGTCAAAAACTTCCTCCGAAGGAATAGGAGGTTCTTGAGCTTCGGTCAAAATGACAAACTTTTCTAAGTTTGCAGGTACAGCAAGCACTAAGTGATATTGGGCGATAGGAATTTTGATCGTCTTTTTTTTATTATATTTAGGGATTGGAATGTGGCCTTCTTGGCCAGGCCAAGAGCAGACAAACGTAATAGAGGAAGACCACCTACACGTTGGGCTGACGACATTAGGCGTATCACCAAAAATTGGCTACAAAGAGCACAAAATCGTAAAGAATGAAGGAGTTTAAGGGAGGCATATGTCCAGCAGTGGACGTGATAAATGAAGGCTGGATGATGATGAAGGATTGGAATTATAGTTGCCTGCGACTATAGATCAGGAAACTCATGGTGAATAAAAATATTGTTAAAAATATCAATATTAGTTTTGCATTCAGAGGAAGAAAAGAGGGTGGATGTGGATTATAAGGTCGTTTGCTACGTGTTGATATACAGGATAATTCTCAAAATTAGACTGAATCCCTATTTTTTGTGTTTGTGTTTGAAATTATTGGGTTCTTTGTTGGCATGGAATTGCAGCAGAAGAGATCAAGTTCAATAGGAAGTTTGTTAGAATTTTTACAACCGATAATTTGTTGATTATTAAAAATATGTCTCAAAGCGGATTAAAAAATACACCAATTTAATAGAACAATCATCGCGTAATTTATGCACATATATGGCCATATTTTTTTACGTAAAATAATGATATCACAAGATTGATTACTTAAAAAAATTGTTTAAACTAACTAAAGTTTTACCTTATTTTATTTTACCTTATTGATCTGCAATTCCACATAGAAACATTTTTATGTTATTTTTAGCATCACTAATTGAATTAATTGTTAATTATTAATGTCTAAAACAATATTTGTTCTTTTCAATGTTCGATTTTCATCATTTTCTAGAAATTATCATTGACCTATTCTCGACAACTTTGTAATGGGTATACAGATGCGTTCAGTGTTAGATATGCACCAAATAACAGTTTTTAGAGTCACAACAAACAAAGAGAATGTACAGTTATCGTCTAAATGGTCATTTTCCCATGACGACTACACATTGTACTGTGTATGGAAATCTCTCTTTTTAAGGTAAACACAAATTAATACACATGTACCTACTTAAATAGGTACTTTTTTTATTTTAGACCGTCTTGTTACACGGAATGGCGATATTTTTAAAACGCCAAGCTTACTGTACAGTTTATGTTGTCCTGGGTACCATTTTAGAATGGGAGAATCGGTTAAATAAACTGAAGACCATATTTGATTTTTAAATTCGCAAACATTGGAGCTGGGATGGTTGGTTATTATTAGACTTCGGCAAATATGCAAATAAAAATGTAGGAAATATGCGCATAAATATGCACGTGTTTACCCGAAAATATGCAAATATTTTACAAAATATGCATACAAATAAATAAAAAAATCGTAAAATAGTAACAATTCTATTTAAAAAAAAAGTGTACATAACTAAATATTTCCTACTATTCATTAAGACTTACATTTATTTTAAGTAACTACATCATTTTTAAGTATGAATAAACTTATTTAGAATTATGGTAACAATAAATGACCAAGTGGTGTCCAAATTTTCTAACAAAAACTTGTGGCTTCTGTCTGAGTACATATATTTATATATGGAAAAACTTCGTTCAACATCAACTGATGTAACCGGAGCATTTTTCAAATTAACCAAAACATTTTGTTCTAAATTAATTGTTTCCGAAATATTTCCAGCTAGAACACTGACTACTTCAGAAAGAATATGGTAACCTTTATTTTTTTCCATAGTAGCTTCAAATTTTTTTAAAATATCTTTTCCAATATTACCTCTAACGTTCCGATAACATGACGCAAATTCTTTTATTAATGCTGTACTTTCGAACAATGACAGTTTTGGTGATTCTAACTGAGTAATTGTTTTTTGAACAAAACTAAAATTTGATTTTATAAATGAAAGTTCTTGTTGAAGCAAGTTACTCTGAAAAGTTTGTTTAGAATCCAAAAGAGATTGGGAACTTTCATCTGTTAACGTATCAATTATGTTCTTTATTTTAACAAAATGATCTGCATAAAAATTAGCTGCTTCTAACCGTGTTCCCCATCGCGTTAAAATAGGTTGTGGTGGAAGAGGAATGTTAGGTAGCATTTCTTTATAAAGTTGAATTCTTATAGGAGATTTAAGAAATACTTTTTTGACACTGGATATCATGGTATTTACAAGAGGAAACTTTTTTCGTATTTCCTCTGCAAATCTGTTTAATCCATGCGCTACACAAGTAACATGTATTAAATCTGGGAAAAATATTTTTAAATTTTGTCCTGCTTTCACCATATAAGGAGCAGCATCCGATAAAATAAGCAGTAATTTATTAGAAGGAATAGTTGTCGGAAGAAAAAAAGTTGCTAATGTTTCTTGTATAAAACGCGAAATTGTTAAAGCATTTGTTTTCTCAAGTTGCTGGCATGAAATAAGATGAGATTTTGGTAAGGTATCTTCTTTAAGAACACCAATCAATAAATGAGCAATATACTTTCCTGAGGAATCAGTGGTTTCGTCTACAGATATGTAAAAATAATTATCTGCAATTTCTTCCTTAATATTAATTAACACCGACGAGTATAGCCCGTTCACATTATTTCTTCTTAGAGACCGTTCACTTGGAACATTAAGTTTGCAATATTTTTTTAGAAACGAACTAAAATTTACATTTGCTAATTTTGAAAGCGGTATGTTTGCAGACACTAATGCGCGACACAAGTCTTCATTAAAAGTTTCTTGCTCATCTAATTTTTTTGAAGTAGATTGGAAACATTTAGCCATTGAAGTTTGATGTTTTCCTCATATTTTTCCTTTTTTTGCAATGTGTGAAGCAGTTCTCACATGTTGGTCTATCTGAAATTTCTTCTCACATGCTATCTATAAATAAAAATAAAAACCTTTATTTTAACCCAACCTTTAAAATATAAAAATATACAAGGTGTTTTTGGTTAATCAAATAACTGGTTTGAAAAAAAAAACACTCGCTAAGTGTTTTAAATGCAGTATTAATCCACAAATTAGTTTTTGTTACTAACCATTAGTACATCATATAACTTATTTTAAAATTCAACAAAAGTTTTTTTTTTTTAATTCAATTACAATAAAAATAATTGTGTTTTAGAATAGCTGACTTCATAAAAAAAGTAAAGGTGAAAAATTTTTCTAAATACACACCATTGTATTGTACCATGGACAATTTTTTCTCACTAAAGGAAGCTATTTTTCATTTAAAGACAACCTACGAGTACTAAATTTCAAGTAAATACATTTATTGGTTTTAAAGTTATTGTTGTTATTAACTAAAAGAATTTATTTTTTTTTAATTTTAACACCCTGTATCTCGAAAAGTAAATAAGTTTGACCCCTCATTAACTATATCGTTTTGTTTAATTTTTCTAGAAGTATCTACAGTCAAACGTTGTAAGTGTCATTTGGAAACACCCTGTATGTATGAAATATTAGATATTTAATAGAAAATATTAGATACTTACAATTTTGCCACAGACTGAACAGTAGATTTTTCCCATATCCATAGACAGCTCTTTATAAGGTTTAATCCAAGTTGAAGCACTGGATGTTTTAGGCATTATAAAATCACAATCATCCTTTTTGTTACGCACAACGAGTGTTTACGCTTTGAATATCAAAACAAAAATGATTTACAAATCTGAGCATCAAATTAGAAATGTTTAGGTACATAATTCAATAAACTGGGAGATTTTGGAAAATCCCTAAATTAGGAACAAAACTATTAGCCGTTTATCTGCTGTTAAGATACAATAAATTGTAGATAGATTTGGGGATACTTTGAAATTGTAAATGTTTTGTACCTGTAGAGATTACGTACTTAGATCATTTCTTGATTAAAATGACTACAAAATTTTATACAAGAATTGAAATAAATTGGTATGTTTAAAAATTTTCAAATACAGTATAAAAATCTGAACTTTTATGCACTTTATGCAAACTTTTATACAAATATGCCAAAATGTAAAATATTTGCATAAAATATGCACAATATGCAAAATATGCAATATGCATATTTGCCGAAGTCTAGTTATTATAATACAGGGTGTGGCAAACATAAACAGATTCGTTAAATGATTGCAATATTCATAAAATTATATATTTCGTTCAAATCGATGAACATCAGTTCTTAGTGTATTTGCAGAATTTACAAAAAATTGACTTGCAATTTAAATTAAGAATAATAACGAGTGCCTCCCTAAATTAGCTTTCTAAACCATCCAACTTCTCCAGTCGACGGACTTTCCCCGTTCCTTTCATCTCCGTCTTGTTTGTACTAAACAAAAAGTTTGCGATTTTAAAGTATATAAAAACACTCATCGTTTTCTCATTAAAATTCGAAATTTTTAATTAGTTTTTTTGATTTGTTGTTTCAGGTGCTGTCTTAACTGAGCGCATCCAATTACAAGTGGCGAAAAGAGCGATCTAAAAAAATCCTGCGGCTGACGAGAATGGACGTCTCGACGCCAATTTGTGGAGCGTTGAAGGGAAACATCAACGTTACGAAGCTCGAGGCAGATTTTTGGCAGGCTTGAAATTTTGCCCTCCCGTTTTTTGTACTGGGTGAGCAAAGTTTCAGGTGTGTTAAAGGTGTGCTCTGTGTCTACTGTAGGAAAGCTTTGTCGATTTGTGAGTATAAAAGGATAGTATCTTTTAGAGGACATCAACCGGATGCTTCCAATTTTAACATAAGCAAACATATCAATGGTTAATTCGTTTTTCCACTTAGTTAATCAACTTTAGATGTCTCTAATCTAAGACATTTTGGGTTGTAGGTAATGGTTAGGATAGGTCTGTTATTCAGGTTTCGGTAAAATTATACAGAATTATAAAGGCTGAATTTATTTGCTGTTTTGATATTGATTGTATTTTTGTATTTACAAGTGGTAGAAGTCGAAACTGGTTAGGATCGAGAATAATTGCTAAAATTTAACTGTAGAGGTAGGCGCGGCGCTTGTCGAGATCCGTAACCGTTACTTATAATATTTATATTTATAAATACTTTAATTATTTGAATAAGAAGAAAGATGGCGGATGGTAAGGTTGATGAAGATGGTAAACGAAAAACAAAGAGGAGATAGACATATTTAGTAGGAGCAGAAAAGTGAGCCGAACGCCAGACAGGTCGAAACCAACAACGAATGAAACCAGCAGCCAGAACGAAATGATGGAACTAATGAGACAAATAGCAAGCGATAATAAAAAGAAAAACAGGGATCTGGAAGAGATAAAAAATACAATGGGTAATATGATTGAGGAACTAAAAGAAATTAGGAAGGAAAATAGTGAATACAAATTGCAAATGGAAGAAATAATAAGAGAAAATAAAAATCTAAAGAAAGAAATGACAACGATGAAACAAAAAATAGATAAAATAGAAATAGAATCGGAAGCATGTCAGAAAGAAAAGAAGAAAAATAACCTAATAATGAGAGGCTTACCAATAGACACAATAGAAGTAGAGCAACTGGAGAACTTGATAGAAACAAAAATGGGCGTAAAATCGGAAATAAATAGGGTACAAAAGATAAATGAAACAATGTGTGTTATCGAATGTAAAAAATTCGAAGATAAAATGAAAATACTGAAAGCCAAGGGTAAACTAATAAACTATAAGCAACATAGAGTATATATAGAATGTGACCTAACATTAAAAGAGATAGAGATACAAAGAAATCTTAGGAAGATAGCAGCAGATGAAAAGACTAATGGGAAAAGGACAAAAATTGGATATGGTTTCATAATTATAGAAGGCATTAAGTGGAAATGGAATCAAAAAACAAGCCGGATAGAAAAAATAACATACAATACAGAACCAACTGGTTCAAAAAACTAGCTGAAGAAAACACAATGACGGACCGAGAAACAAAACAGGCACAGAACAGGGACATGAGCAGATCTAAAGATAATAACACAAACGGAAGTAAAAACAAATTGAAGTACAACTTAAACACAGAAAAGAACAAAACAATTTGGAAAATGGCATCATGGAATGTGAGAGGTATAAATGGGAAGGAAATAGAACTGGGGGAAGAAATTAGAGATAAGAACATTGAAATAGTAGCTATAACAGAGACAAAGAAAAAAGTAAAAGGATCAATAATATTAGAAAACGGAATGTTACTAATATACAGTGGAGTGGAAGAAACGAAGAGAGCTCAGGCAGGAGTAGCGTGCATGATAAAGAAGGAGAGTATCAACAAAATAAAAAATTGGATATATTACAACGAACGTATACTAAGAGTAGACATTGATATGGATACAGAGGAAACCAATACAAACCTAATCATATGTTATGGACCAGATGAAGACGCAACAAAAAACGAAAAGAATGAATTCTGGGACAAATTACAAGAAGTGATTAATGATTGTACAGAGAAAATTGTTATCACAGGAGACATGAACAGCAGAGTGGGGAAAGAAACAGAAAAATGGAACAATGTCATCGGACCTTATGGGGAGGACAAACTAAACAAAAATGGAAAATTACTACTCGAATTCTGTCTAGACAATAACCTGGTGATTATGAACACACACTTCCAACATAAAAGGATACACAACATCACAAGAGAAGTCAAATCAAGAGACGAACAATCAATTATAGACTATACTATAATGCAAAAAACAGAGAAGAACTGGATAAGAGACGTAAGGGTAAAAAGGAGTTATGAAATTGGTAGTGACCACTATCTACTAGAAACCACATTCAAAAGCAAAAGAAAAGAAATAAAAAGAAATGAGAACATAAACAGAAAACACAAAGAAATAATAAAAATTTATAGCCTAAGGGAAGAAACAACGAGAATAAGATACTCAGAAGGACTAGAGAAAGAGATGGACAATGAACATGAAATAACAGAAACAATAGAAGAAGAATGGGGAAAATTTAAAAATGCGATGATAAAAACAGCTAAATCAATATGTGGAACCACAAGAAATAACAACAGAAGGAAACGAACATCTTGGTGGAACGATGAAGTGAAAAGAGAAATAAAAGAAAAGAAGAAATTATGGAAAGAATACATCCAAGACAAAACACAACAAAAATATGAAAATTATAAGAGACAAAGAACAAAAGTTAAAGAGATAGTTAAGAAAGAGAAAAAGAAAAGTTGGGAAAAATTCGGGGAAAAGACGGAAGAAAACAGCAAAGAAAACGTAAAATTATTTTACAGAACACTGAAAAACCTAAGAAGCAACAAAGAAACGAAACTGAAGCAAATAATGAACAAGGAAGGAACAATAATAAACGACGATAAGACAATAATGGAAAGATGGAGGGAACATTTTCAGCTGATACTGAATGGAAATCAAGCGAATACAATGGAGAAGGAAAGCCACAACAGGAGAGTATCCATGAGAAACACGGAAAATCCAGAAACTATAGAAAAAGAAGAACTGGAAGAAGCAATAAGAAAGAAAGATTGGAAAAGCACCAGGAAGCGATGAAGTAGCACCAGAAATGATGAAATATATAGGAGTAAAAGCAAAAGAAAAATTGTTATACATATATAACCTAATAAATAATTAAATACATTTAAATACACAGTTTTATGTTAGACATATCGCTCTATAGTTCTCCCAGTTGGTTTTGTCCCCTTTCTCATAAATTGGTAGAGAATAAAATTATTTTCCCAATCTTTTATTATTTTATTTTGTTTCAATGCCTCATTACATAATATGATCCAGACCCAGTCTATGGCTTCCTCACTCATCCATTTTATCATTTCCTGTTCTACTATTCCATCTTGCTTCCTTCTTTCTCTATTCTCCATGTCCTGATCGGTTCTTTCATTGAACTTGATGTGTCATTTTAGTTCAAGTTATCCCCTTTTTATGGATCGGTGTAATCCATCCTTCTTTCCAGCTTTCAGGTATATTATTTCCATTTAGATATATATTAAAAAGTTCTGGCAGCATATTAACAAACGTTGTTATTGCATTTTTCAAGAGTTCAGCGGGGATTTCTTCTGGTTTATTGGCTTTTTTCTTTATGGTTTTTATAAGTTTGGGGGCTGGGCACTCTCCGATGTTTATTTTGGTTCCTTGGATTTGATATCTTCTGGGCGTTTGTTGGAAACATTCAGGCCTAGACTCTTGTAGTTCTTTTGTGCAGGGGCTTTTAAATACATTGATGCTGATGGTTTCTATGTCTGTGGTATTTATGTCCTCCCTCCTTAGGTTTCGTATGAATCCCCAAGCCTACGAAGACTTGCTTCCACCTAGACATGATCCTACTTCCCTGCGTTTTCGTTCCCATGTTTGATTTTTATATCTTATAACCATTCATTTAAAAATTCTTTGTTTATTGCGGTATTGGTTTTTGTTATCTACTTCTTGGGGGATGAGCCATTTGTGATACGCTCGTTGCTTTATCTGTTAATGTTGTTCTAGTTCATCACTTCTCAATATGCTCTTTTTTGTTTCTGTAGGTTTGATAAAGCGCTCCTTTTGCGCACAGATGCTATTTTGGGCTCAATCTCCTCCTTAAATCCACAATTATATCGAGAAATACAAAACTAAAACTATAAAACAATAATACGCCCAGTCCTAACATATGGTTCAGAGACCTGAACTCTAACAAAAAGTACTTAATAAAACCTGATAACTTGTTAAGCTGTTTGTCCGGGCTGATAGGTCGTTGTCTTCTGAGATTAGTTCTCAACGTTTCGCCAACACTACGTGTTGGCTTCTTCTGGAGAGGTTACTGCTTCGCTTGTAAGCTGAAACTGACGCCGCGTTGTGACCCATTGTTCGGTTTGTCGTATGTTGGATGTCTTCGTTTTGGATGCTTTTGTTGTCCTGCTTTAGGCTTTTGCCTCTTCAGGACGTGGTTTGTTTTTTGTTTTTTGTATTGGCACTGGCGTGTTCGTGGAATCCCTGGTGTTTGTGTTGCGGTGACCTGGTCGTCGGAGGAGCGCCTGGACAATCAGAGGTGAAAGGCAATGGTAAAACGGTTCTTTTCAGAATTTTTTTGATCTAAAAAAAATAATTAGTATATATGTGAATTTGAATTTACTGAGTTTATTAATTGGTAAATTAGTAACTGTATGAACGCGGTGCGAGAGGGCAGCTGTGGCTGGTACCTCTGCAAATAGACAGGTATCGTTGTGCAATGGGATCGGGAAACCACAGAAAACTGGTCCCCCCTGTCTAGAGCAAGCTCGAAGTGAGGTGGCGACGGCGATAGTAGAGGTATCAATGTATTCATCAGAGAGTTCGTTGCTGGCGAGTGCCAGTAAAATAGCGAGTAGGAAAGGGAGTTTGGGTTTATGTCTTCTGCTGAATACATTGCCGATGGATGAGCAGGTATTTTTTAGGATGCTTTGGACTCTGGAGGTTTTGGCCCCGGATGGTGCTGATTGTGTAACTCCTGCTCAGAGAGCGGAGCCTCTCATTGATGGGATGGATATTCGACAGGTGATGTATTAGGGCGGATGGGTAATCGTGTCGCTTGTAGTTTGCTCTACGCAGGATTCTCCTCTCCAAAGCAAGCAATCTTTTTGTGTTGTGGTCGGACAACATAGTATAGATATTGGATCTATACTCGATGACCGGCCTGATAAAGGTTTTGTATGTGTGTATGAGTGAACGTGTATGTGTTCTTCCGAATTTACCACAACGAGCATTGAGTAGTCCGAGTCAGCTCCTGGCCTTGTTACAGGCTTTGTCCAGATCGATTCCGTCGGTTAGATTCCAGTATATATCGAGTAAGCCGTGTTGTACTACGGAGGCCATATTTATATTTTCTACTCGCCTCCTTTTCACTGGTTTCGGCGCGAGGGAGCGTTTTGTCGTTCGTAGCTTTTATTTTTTCGTGTTCTGCGGGAAGGGTGTTTGTGGATCTTAATATTGGTATCCATGTTTTGTTAATTTTTAGTCCTTCTATCCGATTAAAATCATTTGAATGCTTATATATTTCCACCGCTTCCCGATATAACGTGGGTAGTCTTGTGATGTTTTATCCAGCATCTACGTTTCTTCAAAGAGTATCCGATGTTCTCCGCTTCCCAAAGCGTGTTCGGCAACGGCAGATTTTTCGATATGTCCTAAACGACAATGGCTTTTATGTTCGTTTATCCTTGTGTTTGTGTGTCTTTTCGTGGTTCCCACATATACCATTCCACATGTGCATGGTATTCGGTATACTCCGGCCGTTGCTAATGGGTCGCGTTTGTCCTTCCCGATCTTAAACAGTCCTTGATTTTCTTTGTAGGCTTGAAAATGTCTTTACATTGGCTTTTTTAAGTATTCGCCCAATTATGTCTATTACACCCGATATATAGGGCAAGAACGCTTTGCCTATACATGCTTTTTCTTCGTCCTTTCTTCTAGAAACGTTGTTATTCGCTTTATGTATTACTTTTCTGGTATAACCATTAGAGGTGAGCGTTTTTTCAATATGAAGAAGTTCACTTTGCAGATGCTTTGGTTCACAAATTCTCTTCGCCCTCTCCGCCAGAGTTTTGATGATATCTTGTTTTTGGCCTGGATGATGATTTGAGTTCCTGTTTAGGTATCTGTCCGTGTCCGTATCATTTACTAATACATCTAGGAATGCTAGTTGTTAATCGTTCTCTGTTTCCATCGTAAATTGAATATTTGGATGTAGTGTGTTTATATAAGACAGGAAATCGTTTTTCTACTTCGTGACCCCAAATCACAAAAGTGTCATCGACGTATCTAAACCATACCCTTGGCTTGTATGCTGCCTCCATTACCCTCTTCTCTAGATGCTCCATGAAAAGGTTGGCTACGACCCGGCTTAGTGGGCTTCCCATTGCTACTCCATCTATCTGTTCATAAATCTGGTCTTCCCATGAAAAGTAGGTGGTAGTGAGGCAAATACGGTATAATTCCACCATATCCTTGGAAACTAGTCCCTTAATTAAATTCAGAACATCTTCTAGTGGAACTCTTGTAAATAGGGAAACAACATCAAAGCTAACAAGAATGTCACGTTCCTGTAAAATTATTCCTTTGATCTTCTCGATAAAATGGGCGGAGTCTTTTACAAAGGAATCGTTTTTCTTATGTGTGCTATCAGATATTTAGCCAGGCTGTAAGACGGAGACCGTATGGAGCTCACAATAGGGCGTAGAGGTACATCGTCTTTGTGTATTTTCGGTAAGCCATACAAGCGTTGTGAGACTGCTTCGCTGTTGCATATTCTTGGCTTTGTATCCTCTGGTATGGACGAAGATTTTATAAGTCTATTGATTTTCCATAGGGTGACTGCTGTGGGATCTTTTTTAAGTCTTTTATATACCGCAGAATCTAGAAGATTTCGTACTTTCGTTTTGTAGTCGGTTGTCTTCATTACGACGGTGGCGTTTACCTTGTCTGCTGGTAAAATTACCAACATTTTTCTCTGCGTTTAACGATTTGATGGCATGGATTTCTTGGTGACTCAGGTAATTTTTCGGTGTCTTAGCTTTAAATTGATATAAGGTTGAATGCTCGAATAAATTAACTTTGAAAATTAAAGCCAAATATCGAGCACAATTTTAATAATCAAATCTTGCCCAAGTACTTTGGCTTTCTACAGCATCATCAGGGGCATTTCGTCAAATTTGGGCTATCCAGAAAGCGCAGAATGTAATAAACATGAAATTAAACATAAATTGTACATAACACTACACTAAAACTGTTTGTCCTTGTTTTCAAAAACATTTAGTTCCAGAGGGATATTGTATAATTTTGTAAATTTTGTGTAGTCCAGAACGACTCACGTTCAATAATTCACGAACATCACCATCGTTAGTTAAATAGCGTGACGTAACTTGTGTATATAGATGTACATATACGCTGCTCTATTGTTCTTATCGAGCTTTCATCAATCATCCGATGAAAAGTGGAAAATGATTGATTGTAGCCAATATTTACACATTTTAGTATTAGTGCATGATGAATAAATGCTTTTTATTATTCTTCAAGGTCGATAACAAAGATTGATTTAAAACGTATAACGTACAAGAGTTTTTGAACAATTTATCATTGGATAATGATCATTTTTCAACATTAGGATCTTCAACGTCGCTGTTTCTGCAAACTAATGGCGTTAGTTTTGTTCGTTAAGTAACGTAGAAACGTTGATATGGAAAAGCATCATTCAATAATAAAATAATGAGTAATAAAGCTCGAAATCTTGTACAGAATAAGCTCCATTATTATGGATATATATATATATATATATATATATATATATATATATATATATATATATATATATATATATATATATATATATATATTAAACCTAGAGCTAAGATTAATATTATTACAGGAATTAACCCTTCGGTATACTGGTGATACTTTGATACACGTAAGAATGGGTTGGGTCTGAGAAGCCCAAAAATTAAACTAAGAATTTTTTATGTTTAATTTTGTAACGTCAGATTTGCGTTGCATATATTAGAACTACTACTAAAGACAACTTACATACATTAAAAGAAAATGAACTTCTATTATAATATAATATATATTATATATAATACTAAAATTAAAACTATAAAAGAAATTACGTAGGACAATATGGCCGATGTTTAAAAAACACTTTGTATATAACTTATTCAGTCATTTTATGAATGCATATGCGACAAACAGGTACGGTATGTTCCAAGCAAATACATTTTTACAATAGTGACACATGTATCGAGTTTTACGATCTCTACAAAAAGCACAACGCCCCCTTTTATTTTGCAATTCCGCAGGTGCTTGTACTGGTCCAACACCACTGAGTTTAGCAGCAAGCTCTCTTATATCTCGTGCCAAATGAGGAGATTGAGCTCTTTCTTTTATTTTCTCCATTACTAACTGAAGACCTAGTTCTTTTAAAAAAAATCTTCTAATTTTGCTTGTGTTTAGATCCAGTTTGTTAGTTCTCTGTATCACAAATGCATTTATTTCAGCAACATCTAGCAATCCATAAAAGATGACCATGGGCCAACGTTTTGTATTTCTTGCGACAGTATAGGAACCTCGAAGTTAATCAACCGTGTCCACACCACCTTTTGTAGAGTTATAGAATGTTATTACTTCAGGTTTACGTTCGTCACCCGTTGTCGGATTGATTTGGTCATACATGTTTTTTTGGATTTGGTATATAAGACAATATCGTCATATCTATGGTAAATCCAAACATAGTTGATTTTGGCGGTCTATTGTTCAATAAAAATTCGGTTGGGATATACCTTTTGTTTTTCCGTAGTATGCCTACAATTGTTAGACTATGATTTGTCAGTAAGTTTTGTGCAACTTCAATTGATGTAAACCAATTGTCCATTGTGACATTCCGGTTGGATTTGGAGATGGTTTGCAAAGCTGCTCAACCACATCGTAGGCTGCAGAACTGATAAAATATGGACATGGTGGTTGTGTACCGGCATAGATTTCTAATTGATAAGTATAGAAAGTGCGAGAATCCACCAAAGAATATACCTTCAGACCGTATCGGTCCGGTTTGTTTGGAAGGTATATTCTAAAACTACAGCGACCTCTAAAGCCTAAAAGCATTTCATCGATAGTGACATATTAGCCAATGGTATAATATTTTTGAAAATTTTCAACTACATCCTCGAATACCACTCTAACTGCTGCAAGCTTGTCTACTTGTTTCCGTTAGTCCCTTGTACGAATATAATCTAGGCGTAAGCACTTCATAAGAAATCTAAATCTGCGGAGAGCCATCGTTGCCGGAAATATGTCACTGCCCATACTATTTTTTTCCCAAAACTCAAAAATTGAAGTTTTACCTCCACGGTAAACTCCAGCTAAGTAAAGCAGGCCAATCAGAGCTTTTAGTTATAATTTTGTCATTAAAAAACAGTTTCCAACATTGCGTTTCAGTTATGCAACTTTTCGCTTCGCGAATAACTCCAGGAAGTTTTGTGATGATATTTTCTCGTCTAGTTATAACATTTCGTGATCCGCATGTCTTATTCCATTTCATTCCATCTTTGGTATTGTAATAAAGGTGTTGGTTTGACCCACCTTGTGGAATACATTCTTGTAAGTTTAGTTCGGTGTCTGATAAATAGAATTCAGACTTTGAGTTATGATTACCATCTTCATTTTCTAATTTTCCAACAATAGACTCATCGGAATCTGAATCTTCATAATTTTCTTCCTCGACTTCCTCGTAGAGACATTGCAAACGTTTTACCTCTCCTTCGTAAGAATACATTGTTTTGCTAAGCTCTAAAAACAATGCACTGCAAATTTTGTTTTGTACTTTCATAAAAAAATACTTACATTAAGTAACGGGTTTGGTCTGAGAGAACGAAAACAGATATAACATCGACACTATCGCTTCAATACGCATTAGTAACTGAGGGATTATAGCTGGCCATGACGTCGAAAGGTACCTAGACCGCCAGGAGCGTACTTAGACTCGCTGACCGAATAGAGATATTAGAAAAACTGAATGGGCCCGACAGACCCAACCCGTGCACCACATGGTTAATATTAAACTCAACAGACTTCCGGGTTGAACCGCGTCGATTATCATTACGCCGAGCTTTCGACATCACCTTCGATATCTTCTTCAGGGGTTCCGAGGTCTCAGTCTCCCGAGCCCTCAGACACTACTACACTAATCAATAAATCAGTGCATATGGAAACCCACCTTTAGACTCAAGGTGAACTTATCAACGTAAATGTACCAACGAAAGAGATAATCACTGATCAGTAATGCACTGATTATATTGGCGATAGTTTAGTGGCACGTGAAAACAATTCGTATAACTGGCGCCAGTAAAAGGGCGCCAGTAATCCATGCGCCAGGAAAGCAAAAATCAGTTGTACTTATTGGCGCCAGTTCGCGTTTTTAAAGCGTAGTTTTTGTAATCTCCACTACAACGTCAAAATTTAAATGCTCGAAAGTATCAAGAAAATGGTCGACAAAGGAAATAAAGTTTTTAGAGGTGTAGAAAGAATATAATAGAGGAATAGAAGCCAAAAATGTTAATATCACTTAGAATTTTACACGAGGTGGTATGGCATCTCTGGAATCATTCTCAGATGATTCAAATATGCTTCCGGATCTTCATGAGCTAAACTCTTTTATTAAACTATTAACTGCCCCTAACGTACTTCGAGGTGATATCCATGGACAGACCTCATGGTCATGGATCCTTCGGTTGTATGACCCAATCATGGGTCCTTGCTTAAAAAGGTTCGCAAATGCTTGCATAATATTCATTTAATGTACTAATTAACTGAATAACGTCTTGACCTGTTGGCTTTCTGTTATTTCTAAACTTTTAATACTTTTGTTTTTAATTTTTATGGAGTTGGCACCACTAGTTCAGATATGGCAACACTGCCGATTTAATGTTATATGAGTTCAAAATATTTAGTCATAAGACTGCAGAAAACATCGATGTTGTTCATGAAATACGACTGTAGTTCCCCAAATATAGAACTCACCCAGTATTGTCAAATTATCAAACAAAATCAAAACAAATGAAACGCTTGCTTAGCAATACCATCGAATTGATTAAATCGTTTTTTAAGTTCCCGGCAAAGTAACTGTGCATTAGATAGTTTGCGGTGATCCACTGAATCAAAATCGGCCAAAAAAACTGTCCACAATTTATAATACTAAATCGAGTGGTTGGGTTCCGCACCGTGAAACCATTATTCAACAAAAACGACGGAAATTCACACGAGAATAGATATTATATACCGGGTGCCAAAAACGTAAAACTAATCATTTATCAATTACAATTTAATTTTACAAATAATTTTAAAAACAGTCAGATTACAGCTCGAGGCGTAGTTAGAGACCAGCTTCTTTTTCTTAGGGTAGCGTCTTCTTTTGAAGACTGCTCTTTCTTTTACAACTGCTCTAAAAAGTTGATTTGAAGAACAATTGAAATATTCTTCCAGATTATAGAGCCAAGGCATTCGTCTTGCTTCAACTAACATCACTATGTTTTCCTAAAGTCTTTCACTAAATTATAACTTACAGAAGCTGATATTTTGTCCCCCTGATGACATAAAACTAGAGACCAGAGACCAACAACACACAGCTTTTCCAACGATAAAAACATACATATTTCACTGTATTTTCTTTTAGAAACGGTATATTTTAACATAACGCATATGAGCACCATCCATAAAAAGGGAGATAAATCGAAACCTGAAAACTATAGAAGAATTGCAGTTACTAGTAGTATTAGCAGAATATATGAGAAAATAATAAAAAATCGAATAGAAGAAGAATACCAAGATATGGAAGCCAAAAAAACAGGCTGGTTTTCGTGCAGGTCGATCTACAATAGACCATGTCTTCTCTATTACTCAGATAATTGAAAAGAAAGTTGCTCGTGGCCAAGAAGTCCATCTGACGTTCGTAGACCTTAGGAAAGCATATGATAGTATCCCGCTTGATAAATTATGGGAGGCACTGGGGAAAACCAATATAAATATAGAATTGATTGAAGCAGTAAAAACGTTGTACTACCAACAAACAATAAGAATTAAAACAGGAAATCTGATAACACCGGGATTCAAAGTGACTAAAGGACTAAGACAAGGATGCTGTATATCCCCAACATTATTCAAAATATACCTCGAAGCAGCACTCAACAAATGGAAGAAAAAATGCACAAATATGGGCATACCACTAATAGACTTAACTTTGTACACTCTGTGCTTTGCGGATGACCAGGTCATCATCGCAGAGGACTCTGAAGACCTTAGTTACATGATGCGAAAACTATTAGAAGAGTTTACAGAGTGGGGTTTGGAAGTGAATATGGAAAAAACTGAGTACATGAGTATCGGAGGAGATCAACATAACCTTCTCGTAGAGGAAAATCAAGAGATCAAACTATGTGATAACTACAAATACCTAGGAGTAAAGATCACTCAAGACGAAAAATTAGATGCAGCCATTAAGGAACGAAATACACAGGAAAGGAAAGGCATAGCCTTACTAAACAGCGTACTGTGGGATAAAAACATCTCTAAAGGCAATAAAAGAAGAATATACAACACCATAATAAAAAGTATCACAACATATGGATGCGAAGTGTGGCCCCTAAAAGACAGATCAGAGAAAATGCTTAGAGCAAAAGAAATGGACTTCTGGCGCCGCTCGGCGGGAATCTCCAGACGCGACAGAATAACAAACGAGAGAGTCCGAGAAATCATGGGGGTTACACATAATATTGTTAATGACATCAAAACGACACAACTCAGATGGTACGGACACGTAAGGAGAATGCCGGAGAATAGAATACCAAGACAAATTCTTGAATGGCAACCAAGAGGTAGGCGAAGACCAGGAAGGCCTAGAAGAAGTTGGAGAGAAGGAGTTGATAAAGAAATCAGAGAAAGAGAACTGGAGGACGATCTATGGAACGATAGAATGAGATGGAGATTGGAAATCGGAAGACGTCGAAGAACGTTGTAAACCGAAATTATATATATATATATATATATATATATATATATATATATATATATATATATATATATTTTAACATTTTCTTCTGTTCTCCATTCACAGTTTAGACTAGAGGCAGTTCTGTCTTCAAAGGTTAGGTGTTATCCAAATTTTTGTTAGTCTCGCTAGACTTTTAGGTTTGTACAGTAAATTTGCCACTGTAAAAGTTGTTTCCATTTTTTATAGTTTCTTATACAGGGTGTTTACACAATCACAGAATTACACATATTTACACAAATTACAATCACAGAACTATACAGGGATAGCACTACTTACCTAAAAAAATTGGAAATAGACTATCAGAGCCAATAAAAGTAACTAAAGGACTAATACCAGGATGCAGTATGGAAAAGCCACTGCCAGGGAATGAGAATACCCATAGAAAATGACGTACTCGTCTCGTCGAAGGTTTGAAGTGTTGCTAGACGATGATGTGGAAATCAAACAAGTGGAAAAATTTAAATATTTAGGTGCACTCGTTAATAAGAACGGCTTGGGACAAACCGAAATTAAACACCGAATTAATCAGGGACGTAAAATTGTAGGACGTGAGAACTCCTTATGGTGAAATCGCAACATTTCCAAAAGGAACAAAAAAAGAATAGGGCAAACCATGCTTGAATCAGTTCTTTGTTATGGCTCTGAAGTATGGACAATTAATGTAGACTTAAAGAGAAGATTGTTGGCAGTTGAAATGGATTATTTGAGAAGAAGTGCTCGAACATTAAGGCTGGAAAGGAAGACCAATGAATCTATAAGAAATAACATGAATGCTACAGAATCGAAGTCATTGACAGAATAGAGAGAAGAGGTTTAAATGGTTTAGACATCTATTGAGAATGCCTGACGAACGTTGGCCCCAAAAACTTCACACATGGAAGCCCTCTGGAAGAAGAAAAAGAGGTAGACCTCGACGCTCATGGAATGAAGGAATTAGAAGAGCGATGGAATTGAGAGGTTTGGAGGAGGAACATGCCTTGGACCGGGAGGATTGGTGGAGGAGAACGGAAATACGGCGATAGCTGTCTCCAAAACGGAGAAATTTGCATCAATAAATGAATAGACAATTTAAGCCTAACAGTGATGTGGAGCGATCTAAAATTTTAACAGTTAATCAGTAGGATGAAAGTTTAGTTCGAGTTGCTATTAATTCTGAACTAGTGGAGCCACAAAAATGGATGAGCGCTACAAATAGCAAATGATGCCAAAATCAGAAAGTTTGTTATTGCTGCGTTGCAAGTTTTTGAAGACAGTGAGACAGGAAGACCAATGAAGACTTAGTGGGAAATGTTAAACCAGGATATGTCTTTGAAGGAAGTTGATCTTGTGGAGAGACAAGATATAAACTTTTGGATACATGTAATTAGGGACGAAACCAAAGATAATGATAGTGTTCCATGTAACTTTTTATCTATTTCTAGTTTTTTTTAATGAAAAAGGTTTCGGATGAAATGAAGTATTTGAAAAAAATAAAAATTGTTTTACGAATAGACAAATTGAGAAATGAAATACCTAAATATTATATTAATGAGACAGTTTATAGACAGCACAGTAAAATACTTATTAAGTGAACATGGGAAGCAAGATTAGGGAAAAAAAACAAGGCGGTTGAGAAAACATTGAAGTCGAAGGGCAAAGGGCTTCAAGCTAAAGAACTAGCGGAAAACGGAGAAGATATTTGATATTCTAGTTAATTTTATACAATTGTCTACAGACAATTTAAAACTATTCCCTATCGGTGAAAAAGATTGTTATATGTTTTGTGTTTTTAGACGTAAAAAAAGAATTTGAATTTACAGACTCAGTTTTTTATCAAACTGTTAATCCCCTCATCATAAATACTCCTATTAATATCTCTTTTCCATCGAAACCATTTGCTTAACTATATTTTACAGAATTTCCTCCCTAATAGGAGGAATAATATTAATTTTTACTATTATAGAAATGTTTTCCGCTCTTCAAGCCTATTAAACATTCATCCGTCGGATATTGTACGGTCGTCGCTGCATCAATTCGCGTTATAGACGAAACAATCATTTTAAAATAAAATCCGATATCCCTTCTCAACATTACGACCGTCTACCAAGTCTCTTTTCTTCTTCTTTTTCCTTTTATTTTCATCGGCCGATTGCCAGCCGCAATGTCGAACCGCCCTTCAGACCATCAGGGGCGCTACTAGAAAGATAAAAAAGGGTAATTAAATATGAAGAAGGAAAATATGTATCTTTAACTTCTTATTTATTAGTTATTTAAGATTATTTATTTAAGATTAGTTATTTAAGGCGCTTAAAGAATGCAGGCTAGATTATAGATATACTAAATTATTATACAAAATATACCTGCAGGCAACAACCACTGTCAGATTACATACTAACAGTAATCGCATAAAAATAGAACGGGGGGTTAGACAAGGAGACCCAATGTCACCTAAACCTTTTAATACGGTGCTAGAACATGCTTTGAAGAATTTGGATTGGATGACAAAGGGAATAAAAATAGATGGAGAATATCTAACCAACTTACGTTTCGCCGATGATATACTTATAATAGCTGAAGATCTAGGTATGGCAAGAGAGATGGTACAGGAACTCGTTGTGGCTACAGAAATTGTAGGTTTAAATATAAATATCTCGAAAACAAAAATCATGACCAATTTGGTACCCAACCAGAACATCAGTATTGGTGGGAAAGAAATAGAACTCGTAGATAGATATAAATACCTGGGACATGAAATTATGCTTGGCAGGGATAACCAGACTCATGAACTGAAGAGAAGAATCGGCCTTGGGTGGGCAGCATTTGGAAAACTGAGAGAAACTTTTAAAAGTGAGCTGCCCACATGCCTAAAGAGAAAGGTATTTGATCAGTGCGTCCTCCCAGTCTTGACGTACGGAGCAGAAACACTTACCTTAACAAAAGCAGCAGCTACCAAACTGAGAGTCACGCAGAGAAGAATGGAGCGGTCCATGTTGGGAATAACTCTGCGAGACAGAATAACCAACGAAGACATCAGGAGAAGAACCGGAGTGACTGACATCATCGAGAAGATAGTAAGACTAAAATGGAGATGGGCAGGACACATAGCCAGAATGACAGATAGGCGATGGACAAAGAGGTTATTGGAATGGAGGCCAAGGGAAGACAAGAGAAGCGTCGGTCGACCACCTACAAGATGGACTGACGATTTAAGATGACTCAATAAAAACTGGATAAGAGCGGCGCAAGATAGACGGGGTTGGAAACATGAGGAAGAGGCCTATGTTCAGCAGTGGACTCTTGCGGCTGGATGATGATAAGATTATTTAATCGATGTTGGCGTTTTTTTTAAATATTTAGACGTTTTTTCCCTATGTTCTTTGGTGTGTAACTGTTTTCACTCTAAGGATTTTTAAATTGTCGCTTGAAGTGAGCGTCTTAGTCTTTGCCTGTACTATAAAACTAATAATATCTTTCAGTGTTAGCTAAATGTTGCTATAAAGGAACATGGGTGTGCCGTTTTCCTAGAATGTATATTTATCTTTAAACAGTTTGTGTGTATGGGTATCCTTTAGTTGGCATGACGAGTTGGGTCAATACATTTAACTACTAGATCTTTTTTTGCTTAGCGACACGGTCATATTTGCTCTATAGTAGAAGCCACAGTTAGAATTTAGTGCAGGTAAGATAGGCAATGTGTTTCTTACGAGAGAACGGCTGACCACGTTGCCGGTTTGCCTTGAGCGGCACATTAGGATCGGATTTAAAAATCATAGCACTGGAATATACGCGCACACAACAACGGTTGTATACGGTTGTATAAATGATTATCATTATTGTTTCAACTAAAGCATGATTCAATCATCGATGTATAAATAAGAGAGTTACATTGTCGAACTAAACAATAACATGAAGAAAAATACTATAAAAAAAAGTAAAATATATCAAACACTCACTGTCAATATTTATCAATTTTCAATAGCTTCCATTGTGAACACATTCTTTGCGAAATAAAGATCATTATAAAATTATTAGGAGAAGCGAATCAGTTTTAATTTCCATTATCCACGCAAAGCAAACATGTCTCTTTGTCGATTTGAGTACTGGTCATTAGACCAAAAACTTGTTGGGAAAACTATGGAAGCTCAGTTCTATTTCATTTTCGCAAGCGAAAAGAAGCCGTTGCCAGTATCTGTCGTGAATTTCAAATAGAGTATGACTCTTAGTGTGCAAGTAAAACGTGTGGTGTTAAATGTATTGAACTATCATCTGAACTTAAAAAATGGTGTCAGCTTGACTATTACTGTGGAAAAAGTTTCGAAAATGTGCGGTGTGAGGGTTCGCAAAATTTATGACATCCGCGAAGAGTCCCAGCAAGGCGAACTGAAACCGGTCAAAAAAGGAAGAAAAGTAGTTTCCAGTCCAATTCACCTGAAAATAGTTACGATGAAGGAGTGAAATCTCAAATAAGGAAAATTGTCCATGATTTTTTTTGTCGACAGCATAATGAACAGAGTGAAGGATGATGAGGACCTACCAGCTTTTTCAAAAACCAAATTTCGTAGGCTACTAAATGACAGAGGTTTTGAATATGGTAAGTGGTCGAGATTCGATAATGATGAAAAGAAAAGATATCATATCCGGGAGACACAAGTACCTCAGACAAATAAAAACGTTGAGGAAAAAGAATGATGCAAACCTTGTTTATACCGATGAGTCTTGGACTAACATGGGTCCTTCAGTTAAAAAAGAATGGAGGGACACAACGATCAAGAATCCACAAAATGCCTTCTTAAAAGGGCTTTCTACTGAACTGAAAGATCCAACCCAAAGAGATCCTCGGTTTATTCTTCTTCATGCTGGAAGCGAAACTTGGCATGGTCCAAATTATCTTTCTTGGTCAAGAAGGGAAACGTAGCTGATTACCACGACGAAATAAATGGGGATCTATATGAAGAATGGTTTGAGAAGACGTTAATTCCAACCTTGCCGAAAGACAAAGAAAATATTGTCGTTTTGGATAACGCGTTACCACTCCCAACATTTTCTTCGAGGAAAATTACCTAAAAAGTAAATTACTGGATACTGCGGCCGCATCATGTATAATGTTTTGTGAGACTATATTTCTTCTCGTCTGTATCATTATTTTTGTTTTTTCTGTGTTAATTTCCAGACCTAGTTTTTTTTATTTGCATTTTTAACTCTGCGTATGTTTCCTGTGCTCCCGTTGATGTTTTACTCATACTATTAATATCATCGGCATAAGCAGTAGGTCAGTAAGTTTCCTCGTCCAGTTTGAATTTGCCTAACCGCATACTCCAGTGCCAGGTTAAACGAAGTTGGGGCCAGCCTATCTCCCTGCTGTAGTCCCTGCGAAATTTTTAAAAAGTCTGTCCGGTGTTTTGTATTCGTACACATACCTGAGTTTCATCCATTGTGGAGTTTGTTCCTTTTGACTGAGTCGTATGCCTGTTTGAAGTCTACAAACACGTTGTGAACATCAATGTCATGTTCCCATGATTTACTCAAGATCTTTTGACTGTAAATATTTGATCCAGTCTCGATCTTCCCCGTCTGAAGATCGTCTGATACTCTCCAATAATATTTTCTGCTAGTAGTTGGAGCCGCAGGTTTTAATATACGTGAGGAGTTTATATGCTGTACATAGTAGAAAAATTCCACGGTAGGTTTTGCACTGGAGTTTGTCTCCTTTTTATAGATCGGGCATACTATACTTTTCTTCCAGTCGTCGGGTATGTTCTCATCTTGCCATAGATCTTTGATGAACGCGTGGATGTGACTTGCTAGGTGGTCGCCACCTACCTTATACAATTCTGCTGGTATTTCGTCAACTTCTGGGGCTTTATTGTTTTTCTGGGCCCTAATAGCTTTGAGAACTTCCTCTATGGTTGGAGCTTCTACTCCATTCTCTACTTCATTCTCTTCTACGAAGTTCGTATCCATTTCATCTTTCATGTCTACTTGTGTACCAAGTAGGGTCTGAAAATAATGCTTCCAGGTTTCTGTGACTTTCTGTTGGTCACTGATTATTTGCCAACTTTCTTCTTTACATAGATTTGTTTGAGGTTTTTTTCCACTTTTTTCCCTCTAATTTCGTTGTTTTTGAAATTACCTTTACTATTTTTTCTTTTTGTCCATTTTCATAGGCTTTTTTTTATTTCTACATATCTTGTCTGCTTTGCGTCTGCGTCTTCAAATAATGTTCATCTTTCCCGTGTTCTTGTTATATACATTTTGTGTGCTTCATTTCTTTCCTCTATTGCTTGTCTGCACTCGTTATCAAACCACGCTCCTCTTCTCGCCATTTCTGCCAGTACTGCTGTTTTGATATTATTCCATTTGCCCTTTATGGAGTGCAGTTGTAGCGTCCTTAACTCATTTGTGACTTATTCTTCAAACTTCTCTTTACATTCCTGAGTCTTCAGTTTTTCCAGGTCCAGTTTGTTATTTCTTTAATGTCTTTGGTTTCTTTCTTTGTTAACTATGCATCTAAATTTAGTTTGGAGTAAAAGATGATCTGATCCACAGAATGCTCCTCGTCGTCTTCTGACATCTGAGATACTACTGGCTGCCCTTTTGTATATCAACATATGGTTGATTTGATTGGTTCCATCTGGTGAAATCCATGTCACTTTGTGTGTGTCTTTATGTGGGAAGCATGTGGAACATATATCCATGTTTTTACTGGTGGCAAAATTTATCAAAAACTCCCCATTCTCCCTTGTTTCATTGTGCAGTAGGTGTTTCCCTGTTTTGCTTTAGCATTCATTCATATCACCCATTATAATATTGATGTCATTTTTGGGCGCATTGTCATACACTATCTCCAGCTGTTAGATAGAAGCTTTCCTTTGAATGTTGTTCTAGTTCTTATGTTGGATAGTTAATGTTTATTACTGTTAGGTTGAAGAAGTGAGTGCAAATTCTTAACTAGCATTTCCTTTCATTGACTGCCTGGAAGTCTATGATTTTTGACTTAAAATCATTATCCACCACAAATGCAACTCCACATTCTTTGCTTTCTTGTTCCTTCCCACTATATAGAATTGTGTACGTTTTAGTGTCCCTAACATCTTTCCCCAGCCATTTTGTCTTCTGAAGAGCAGTAATCATGAGCTTATATCTTTTTAGTTCTTGCAGAAGTGTTTTTTGAGCTCCTGGTTTATTTAGTGTCCTCACACTCCAGTTTCCAAATATATAGTCGATGTTTCGTAGTTTGAGTCGTTTCCGAAAGTTCCGTCCTGTATTCCGAGGCAAATGATCATGTTTCGTAACAGTGTGTTTTCAGTGGGTTGTCAGCCCACTGCCCAACCTTCCTCCTTTACCCGGAGTTAGGACCGGCAGAGGTGACTCCTGAGTCCTGAGCTACTCGATCCACCCATTTGTCACCACAGGCGGAGTACGACAAGTGAAACAATTGCGGAAAAATATGGCATTAAGATTTTGAGACTGCCGCCTTACCATTGCGGGCTGAACCCGATCGAGTCAAGTTCAGTTATGATCTTCTCGTGTATTTTATATTTATTTATTTATCGTGTCGTATAGGGTAAACTACTTGCATTTTTTTCCACATATAAGTATTAGATATTTTATGTATACAGACATTTTTTATAGAATTAATTTGTTTTTTTTTTGTTTCTTCTCTTATTTAACTCAGTTAAATTAGAGACAATTAATTTTAGTGGATATAATGTTAGTGTAACACAAATACACGGTATCGAGTAGGCTTGTTCCCGGTTAGCCTGACTTCTCAATGTTCTACTGTATTATGTATTTAATAATACCAAGAACTGGGCCCATATAATGTAACTCAACACCTACAAGCATACTTACAAATGTCTATTTTAAATATTTTATGTCTTACTCGTTGTTTTGTTTTGACTTCCAGTCTTTATTACCTATAACCCACAAGCAACTTGAGCACCCTGCCAATCAGCATCTCCTCCGCCGTTGGTCTGCCATTATTTTTTTCGGCTCTTTGCTCGCTTTTATTCTCCGGACGTGACTGAAAATGAAAACTACAAATTAACGATCGAATATTTCATACGAAATTTTGAGTAATGAGCTATAAATAAACGAAAACGAGAGAGAAGCAACAGTGAGAGGGTTTTAGGAGACTTTGAGACTTGCCTTTGCGGTTGTGATCGATTTTTAGTTTGACACTGACGAAATCGAATGGTACATTTTGTAGAATAATAACAACAGTCACTGAGTTTTTTCAGTGACATAAAAAAAAATAGATTTATTTTTATTATTATTTGTAATGTCTAATTAATTAGATTTTGACATTATTAGGAATTACTGCGACATGATATTACTTTTCGTAAGATGCTCCGATGTTTTGGATTCTCCTTGAAATATCAGTTTTTTTTTGTACATCATTTCAAATTAAATTTGTAACTTCCTGCTGGATTTATGGCGCCTTGCTTTACCTTTACTTGCAAAACCTAGCTTCCGAGTTGGAAGATATTTCCATAAGACCCTTGGACACAAATGAAAAAAAGTTTATCCTTTTGTTTTAAAATGTTTCACACTGTCAACTGACCGATACCATACTGAATGCACAGCAGACCACAGAAGAGGTCGGCAGATGATATCAAACAAGTCGCGGGCAAGCAGTGGATGAGAATTGCCAAGAGTAGAAATCAATGGGAGAAAATGGAAGAGGCTTATGTCCAGCAGTGGACGAATACAGGCTGAAAAAGAAGAATAACAAAACAATAAAAAATTTAGCATTGCTTAAAATAAAACACTGCCTTACAATACAGGATTAATTCAATGCACTGCGGACTAAGGCTACGTCACAACACGAGCAGGTTAACCACTCGCTTTCATCACTATATTAAATAATCTACATGCAGCTATGAGACGGAACAGCTACCTCAACAGCAAGCTTGACGTTAACACATCTGTAACTTCTGCAATATACCACCACCTTTGATCCATATCTTTTTCCCTGAAGTATATTTCTGGGATAACTCACAATGGGATCATTGTCAGGAGATAAAAACTAGAATAGGGAAGGCTAGGATTGCATTCATTCATAGTAAGGCTGCTACGATGCTATATATTTTCAATACTACTCTATGGAGTTGAATCCTGGACACTTACTGAGGCGATGGAGAGGAAATTCGAAGTCTTCGAAATGTGGCTATACAGGCAAATCCTAAGAATATTATGGACTGACAAGATAACAAGACCGTAATACGAAGAATGGAGAAAGAAAGGGAAGTGATGTACACGATTAAAAGGAAGAAAGCTAGAATATCTTGGACATACAATGAGAAACGGCACCAAATATAGGTTAGTAAAAATAATCTTCCAAGGTTAAGTTTTCGGAAAACGAGCAATTGGGAGAAGAAGAATATCTTGGTTGAAGAACCTTAGGAAATAGTTCTCCTCAACAACTAATCTATTTAAAGCAACACTTAATAAACTTATTATAGCCAGCTAATTTTCAAAACTAATAGGCAACAAAAGAAGAAGATATTTCTATTAGAGTTTTGCAAACAGACTAGTCGCTGAGGGCCAGGTCTGAAGAATATGGTGGACGGGGAAGCAATTTCAGTGCAATGTCTTCTTTTTAGAGTGCCGTCTCCCTACGGAGGTTAACAATCATAATGGCTATTTTTATTTTTGAACTTGCTGCTCTAAACAAATCAATCGGTCTGCATTGATACCAATCACGTAGATTCTTCAACCATGAATTCTGCCTTCGGCCAACAGATCTTTTGCTTGAATCTTTCCCTGTATTATGAGTCTCAAAATTTCATATTTTGGTCTCCTCATCACGTGGCCTAAGTATTCCAGTTTTCTGGTTTGTATAGTGGTGATTAGTTCTTTTTCTTTACCAACCCTCCCCAGTACTTCTTTATTTGTAATTCTATCAGTCCATGATATTTTTAATACTCTGCGGTATAACCAGAGTTCGAAAGCCTCGATTCTTTTTAAATTGCATTTTTTTAATGTCCAAGTCTCAGCTGCATATAATAATATTGAAAATATATAACAGCGAATGGTACGTAGTCTGATCTCCAAATTTAGATTTTTGCACGATAGGAGTGGCTTCATTCGTATAAATGCTGATCTAGCAATCTGTATTCGCCTGTTTATTTCTGCAGTATGATCATTGGTTTCATTGATCAAAGTTCCCAAGTACTGATATTTTTCTACTTGTTCTAGTTACCATTGATTGTCAATAGGTGATGTATATTTTGTGGTCTTTTTGTAATTAGCATGTACTTCGCTTTTTTAGCGTTTATAGTAATTCCCATCTCAGCACTATTCATACTTAAGCTTTCGATAATATGTTGTAGATCTTCTATACTCGTTGCTATGATCACAGTGTCGTCTGCATATCGTAAGTTGTTATTTAATTTTCCGTTAACGGTAACTCCCGCTTAGATATTATTGAGCGTGTTTTGGAAAATTTCTTCAGAATATAAGTTAAACAAGAGTGGCAATAAAACACATCCCTGTTTAACTCCTCTACAGATCTTCATTTCTTCTGAGTGTTACCCATCAATTTGAACTATGGCACTTTGATTCCAATATAATGTTTGCACCATATTTATGATTTTACTGTCAATGCGCTTGTTCATAAGTATTGATATTAGTTTTTCATGTCTTACTTTATCAAAAGCTTTTTCGTAGTCAACAAAGTACAAGTGTAGATCAACGTTTACATCCCGACATCGCTGAATCAATATGTTGATGGCAAATAGTCCTTCTTGAGTACCCATTTTATTTCGGAACCCGAACTGCGTCTCGCTAATATCCTCCTCCAGCGTTTCGTATATTCTCTTATTTATTACTTTCAGCAGTACTTCTAAAGTACTTTTTAGGGATGGATATAAATGCTGACTTCAGCCACTCTTGTGGTATTATTCCCGTATCGTACACTGTGTTGAATAAATCTGCCAATACTTCCAAGTTATCCTCTTCGACTAGTTTTAACAGTTCTACTGGTATTTCATCTAATCCAGCTGCCTTATTGTCTTTAGAGTTTTTGATAACATATTTGATTTCATCTATCGTGATCTTCTGTCTCTCTAAAGGATTTAATTCTTGTATTTTCTGTATTTCACCTCTTCCATCTTGGAAAAGTTCTCTAACGTACTCCTCCCATCGTCTTAATTTCTCTGGTAAATCTATTAGTAGTACTCCTTTTTTGTCTTTTATGTGTCCTTGCATTTCGACCCATTCCAGTCACTTCTCTTATTTTTTGTGCATATTTCTCATATCATATTTTGTTTCTAGTTTTTCTATCTCTTTACATTGTTTCATCAAATAGACTTCCTTAGCTGCTTTGATTTTTTCCTTAAAAATTCGTTGTATTTCTTTATACTTCTGTAGATCTTCCTTTGCTTTATATTTCCTTCTTTCTTCCATCTGTAATAGTATTTCTTCTGTCATCCACTGTTTTGTAGCCTCTGACCTATGTTGTATCAAACTTTCTTGAGTAATGTGTCTTATTTCAGTAATGTGTTTTTTATATTATACCACTTTTTATTTACGTCCATCATTTGTCAGTAAGTGTTTTTTGCATATTAACATTCACATTATTTTTTAATTCGTTTTTCATTTCTTCGTTTTTTAGCATTCTTACATTAATTTTTGGTTGTTGTTTTCTGAGTTCAATTCTTTTTAATTTTATTTTCACGTCAGCAACTAATGGATTGTGGTCTGAGTTAACATCTGCTCCAGGATAAGTTTTAACTGAGGTTATAGAGTTTTTATATCTGCTATTTACGAGTATAAAATCTATCTGGTTTCTGACAATGTGGTTTTCTGCATGTGAAGGAGACGTCCATGTATATAGTCTTCTCTTAGGAAGCCGAAATTTAGTGCAATTTAGCTACGATTAAATAGTATCTATGGATGGTTCTTCCTTTCTCAAGGAATTGGTGAGCAAATTATCCCGCGCCTCCGAAAATATGGAAGCCAAAACCTGCTGCTGTCCACTCAATGTCAGACCAATCACCTTCGGACTAAAACGATGGACCGATAGATTTCATTTGTTGTTACATAAAATATTGATACAAAAACTTGTGTTTACTCTCCTGAAACAACTGCAAATAACGCGCTGAATCGTCGAATTAAATTTATGATCGTTTGTGAACAAACCAGCTGCTTACAACATAGTTTTTTCGTTGATAAATGTTCATGCCAAATGATGAATAAACTGAGTTGTGATTCTGAAACTACTTTATTGTGACATGTAAAGTTAAATATAATGTTTTTTGTGGATTAATGCCATAAACACATAATATTTGATTTATGATATTTTCAATTTCTCCATGATCTCATATAATTTTAATGTACCATGATCAAAACGATTTCGTGAACCTATAAGCTAATGATCCGATTAAACCCAAATTTGACAAGTAACGTTTAAAGCTTGACAATTTTTAGATTATAGTTTTGTTAGTAGTGGCGACATTTAGTCAGAAAAAACTTGTTTAGTAAATTAAGATCATGACACATTCAAAAAATTACAGTGTGACAATACACTAATATAGCGCATTTGCATTTTTAATTGAAATTTCTAAAATTTATCAATTTAATTTTTTTATGTAAATTATATTTTATTACTTATATATCTACTACGGAGATATTTCCTTACGGTTTTAGATTACAAGAAAGAAGATAGAAAGCATTCAAGAAGATCGTGACTTAATCTTAAATTGGTACGCTTGAACTTTGTTTTTCCTGTGTCATTAAACTAGGTGAGCAAAGATTCAGGTGTATCGGTTGAGATTTTTCAACAAAATAAGAAGAACACACCTTACTGGAAATTTATTATCGTAGGTGGAGTAGATACTAGGTAAAGTGATATATTTGTAAACTGTTTCTTTAGTTTTAGTAATAATAAATACATGTTTTGCTGTTTCTCTTACCTCGTTCCCTTTAATATCAGGTATCAGACGTCATACCGGAGGAATTTTTTAAATTTTCTTCTCAGTGATTTATGAAGTTCTAATAAATAAATATAAATACGAATGTATATGACTTAATAATTGACTATATACTAATTGAAAGCAATGATAGAATAAAAGTAATGGGTATAAAAGTATACAGAGGATCCGAAATAGGCAGCAACCATTACATGGTAGTAACAAAGATATGAGAAGAAATAAAAAGAAGAAAAAGACTAGTACAGAAAAAGAAAAACTAATTATAAAAAACAAGATAAAAACTTATAATCTAAGAAATAAAATGGCAAAAATATTTGAGAAAAAAGTAAACAAAAAACTTGGAACAATAAAAGCAACAGACGACAATAATAGTTTTGTTCGCGGAGAGAGTCCCTGACTAGTTTTCGACAAGTTTCGGACCAGTTAGGGATTATTGTTGTGCACTGGCGCGATTAGTTATTAATTGCAAACTTTAAATTCTCCGCGAACGATTTTCGGACATTTCTTACTATTTCTAACCTCAAAACAGACCAAACTTTCCTTAACCCTTAACCGAAAAGATCAAATTTTTGAAAACAAATGAAAAGGTCTCGTTTCTCAGATGGTTGTGTAAATATAATCCCTATATATTTTTGTCATTTTAATGTAAGATATTAACATTTAACAAAAAAATAACCTTATTTAACATTCTAAATGTGGTAAATAACTTGTCCATTCTTAAAATGCCTTTAATTTATCAAAAAAGATTGTTAAAATTTAAATATTTTAAAAGATTGTTAAAAATTGTATAAAAAAAACTAAAAGTTAAACCAAGTTTTGAGTAGTAAATAACTGTTGAATTAAAAAAGGCAACTACATATAAAATATTAAAAAAACATTAAGATTGTGTTCTGCAATAATCATCGACTTTCCTCATGCTCTTGTTTTCTTGTTTATTTGAAGAATTGTCGTTATTGTTATGTTTTCTTGTACTAAACCTAATCCACAAACCCAATGGACCCGATTCTGACTGATCATGAACCAATCAAAAAAACTCAACGAACATCAAACTTTCTGTCAAAGTCCCGGATTTTTAATACTGCGAACGCTCAAAACGAAATTGCGCATGAGAAAACGGTTAGAAACCAGTCATGGATTGTCCCTACGAACAAAGCTATTGATATAAACAATATGCATGAAATATACAGCATTAAAAATAAAAATGGAGAATTAATAACAGAAACAAAAGAAATAGTTGAAAGATGGAAACAACACTTCGAAGAAATCCTAACGGATATAAACCAAGAGGACATACATGAAGAACAAGGAGAAGCAATAAAAACGTTGAAGTATGTAAAAACTCCTGGAGTAGATAGAATAACAACAGAAATTATAAAAAACATGGTTAAAATTGGAGAACAAATATCACTAAAAATAATAATTAAAATATGAAAAATTGAACATATACCGAAAGATTGGAAAGTGTCACCAATAGTATCCATATACAAAAAAGGAGCTAGGAGAGAATGTATTAACTACAGAGGACTGACGTTGCTTTGTACATGTATGAAAAAATAATAAACAAACGATTAAGAACAATGACAGAATGACAGAACATACATTAGACGAAGTACAAAGTGGATTTAGAAGTGGTAGGAATATATAGGATCATATATTTACTTTAAAACAGATACCTAACACAAAAAGCGTTGCAAAGGAAAAAGAAAATATACTTAGCATTCTTTGACATAGAAAAAGCCTTCGATAAAATACCAAGACAAAAACTATGGAAAATGTTAAGAGAAAAATTAATAGGCAACATGTTACTAATAATGATACAAAAAATTTACAATCAGAACAACAATGCCGTAATTAACACACTGTTTATAATATTTATGGACGAAATTATAAAGACATGCACAACTAGAAGTAACAAACTGAATGTAGAGTTTAGAAATATGCAAAGAGTAGAAATCTCAGAAGGAATATTTGCTGACGATTTAGTTCTAACTGCAAAAACTAAAAAAGAACTCTTCAGAATAATTTAGAAATTTGGAAAGAAGTAGGTATTCACTAAAAACGGAATGAAGAGAAATATTAACAAAACAAAAGTTATGCAGATAGGAGAAACAAAAAGAACTTAATATAGAAATTGAAGGAACAAAAATGGAACAAATTAAAACTTTTACATACTTAATAGTAAATAGAAGAAACAGGATCTCTAGGAGCAAAAATCAATAGCAGAATAGAGAAAATGGTACAACTGTATACTTCATCTAAGTTACTTAACATTTCACGTCATCCGTGTCATACTCTGTGAGGTCACATGATACCAACACGAAATATTTAGGCGGTAGGTGTGTTCTTTTTTAGAATCACTTCACACAGAATCAGTCAGAATTTCACAGAATCACAATAAACTGGAATTTTATTATATACGCGTAGAAATAATATTTAAAGGTTTCTATTAATCACGAAACGAAATCCGAAGATTGCTAATTGTCGAAACCAAATTCAGATTTCTGCTTTAATCTGTGCCTTCTAAGAATTGCAAGGCAAAACAGACGTTGATAAAGATGTAATTAGAGACATGCGGAATCTAAAATTGCATTCCACAACATATCTCCCCAACTAAGCAAAAATCCTTAGTGAATTGGTTTCTAGTAGGTACTCATAAACAGTACTTGAAATGAGGATTTTTATTGTTAACAAAATAAATCTAAATCGATTAAGACAAAGGTTCAAATATTTATTTTTTTAAATGTTATAGTCTTAATAGTATTTAATATAAAACACATTGATTTAATATTATTTAACAAATAATTTTGGAATTTGAAATTTTAGGATAATTAGTAATAATTTAATGTTACGACAGTGGCAATTTCGGTGAGAGCGGTTTTGTCAGTTTAAAATTTGGCGAAGTTTTTTAAACATTTAAGTACTACTTACCAGATCTATACACATTTTAGTGTATTACTAATTGCATAGCTACTAGGACATTGCATGTATAAAATGTTGGGACAGTCTCTAAGTCTAAAACGTTTTAAAAAGAAATATTATTTATAAACGAATATTATAATATCATTGTTTCAAATTAGTTATATTCTAATTTTACTTAATAATTAATCCTACAATTCAATTGTGACATCTATCAACAGACTAGTACAGAACAAAACTAATTTTTATTTAAATTCAGATATTACTCGCTAGATGTCAAACAAAGGTAGCAGATATAACTGGTTGCCTAATTATTAGTATTCATACTGCAACATCAATTAAAAGGTAATAAAATAAATTATTTCAATCATATGTATAGATAACACAAATAAACTATTAAATTTATTAAGTAAATACCTATAGTTAAAATAAAACCATACTTTAATAAAATGGGATTTGTTTTTTTTTTTACATTTAATAGTTTAATTTTATATTTTCTGACGTCTATAAAATGATTTATCTGTTTTTAATACAACCAGTGATATATTAAGTTTCTTAGTTCGGCAGCAGTTTGGTCGAATTTGTAAAAAGTTTAGCATTCGCCAAAATTTTCTGGCTAAAATTCCAAGGTCGTTTTTATAAAACATAAAATTTAAAGCAAAAAGTAAAAATCTGAAGAGTTCTGCTTGTTCGAAACCAAAATTCAGACTTAAATATAATTGAAAGTTTATTTTGGGTGTTGCAAATAAAACATCTAATATTGAGTGATTTCAAAATAAGATTCAAAGTAATTTCAACATAAGCTGTAGTAAGAGCACAGACATGTTAAATATTAGAACTCAGCGCAAGCAGGAATGCGATTCGGCCGGTAGAAATATTTATTATTTAAGGGCCTATATAAAATCCATCAAGTGGGTATAGAGTACATAAAACTACTTTTACTTTACGATATGATGCTACGAATGTACGAATCCCACTTGCAATTTCTAATACTGAGTGTCTTCATTAATTTGTTTGATCTCTGAGGTATAATTTTCTTCTATCACTGTGTAAACAGCTGTCAGAGATTTAAGTAAATGTGAGAAGAAGATGTGATTGGTATTTTTACCAAGAAGATAAAGAATGTTTATGAAAGAGTATATGTTTTTATCTAAAAATATTCTGATTGTACAAAATTCTTTTTTAATTGCTCTTTTATTAATTACAGATAAAGAGGAAGTAGTCATCAAGTACCTACCAGAAACATCTTGCCTCGACTAAAAGATAGAGAAAAATTCACACAAATTTGATTAAAAGGGCTTTATCTAATATGAAATTATAAATTTGTAAAACAATATTGTTCCTAATAAATGTGTCATAAATTATTGGTATTATTATTCCTATCAAAAGACATCATTCAATAATTTTAAATCAGTTCAAAATTCGGATGAAGAAGCGAATTATTTTTTCTATACCTATCTTGAAAGAGAAATTATCACTAAAAATATTGAAATATTAAAAACATTTTTAAAGGTTTTACATGCAAGAATACTCAGAAAGTGTGAAGCGGATATGAGTACTAGACATTTTATGTTGTGAAATATTTTTATAATAGACATTTTAGAAGTAGTAATATGATATATCGGGACAAAATATAATATATTTAGGACCAACGAACCCTTGAACTTGAAAATCCTTGAATTTCGTTGAACTCTTTTATTGCTTTTAGGCAAAAATTTCCCTGATCATATTAAAACATACACTAATCCAGTAGATGACAACCCGTTTTGTAGGCGAGTCTTATTACTACTTCCATGGTGTGTGGTACATTTGGCATGTTTATAGGCGGGAAAAGGTTATTCATTTCTTTTAGGTTTAAAAATAGAATAAATATAGAGAATGACAGAGAAATGAAAAAAAAAATGGTCCAATTTGTTTTTTAGCTTCTAGTGAAGAGGAAAAGGCGAATTAGAATATTGTAGAGGGAATATTAAATAATGCACATGCTTTATTCAAAATTAGCTATTGACAAGTTGGCTAGGAAGGCACATCCCGTTATTTTACGTTTCTTATTTTTATCCTCTGTTAGCCATAATATGTACCTAATATTACAATAAATTTATGATAATCAAATTAATTGGTATTATTTGCTATTACTTTACCAGTTTCTTCATAAAAAAAATAATAGTTGTTTATCATTTTTCATAGTAATTGTAACTTGAAAGTTACAATTTTTGTTCTCTCCTTATTCCTTTATGCATTTATAAATACAACTAGGTGGATTATTGTTTGCCTACATAGCCGCATAAAATAAATTTACGAACTTAACGTCTATCCGGTGTATTAATGGTTGCCTATACCTCAGACTGTTTAAACTTTAATATTTGTTTCCATTAGAATCAATAATAATTAAAGCAGTTCATTAACATTTTACAAAATACGCGTTTTTATAAAAATATATCTATAATACGTATCTGTGATACCCATATTATCTTATATTTTTTATTTATTTAACACAAAGTAGTTATAAATAATTACTTCAGCAGGAGACACAACTAAATAACAGAAGAATGACAACAGAACTGTTCTGATGATGATATGAATATACCTCTTTCAAAATACAACAGGAATAGAATAACCGAGGAGGTAGTAGTAGAACTTTATGTTTATTAAAATGAAACTACTTTTATTTTAAATATTTACATATATTGTATCACAGTAAAAAATATACACAGTTTACACAAATGTTCATCTGTTTTTTCCTAAAACTGAAAAAATATAAATACCTATTTAAAGAAAAATTAACTAAATAGATGATATGACGTTTTAAATAGATTCAACAGCTTTAAAAAACTAACAGACATCCAAAAAACTTTAAAAACGACCTCATGTAGAGGTTTTTGCTAAACTATTTAAAACAAACTAGGTACTACTGAGCACTGGGGTTTTCTTTGAGGAGTCATACAGGTTGTTTCTTAAATAGAGATATTTGTTCGACAGAGATAGCCGAGTCTAAGGTTTGCAATATTTGTTTCAAAGTGGTAATGTTTTCTATCTTCTTTATAATATACCATATCCAATTAAAATTGAGAATGAGTAAAATGGAATCAAAATATGGGCAAACATGGAGAATCGTTCGTACTCGAGAACTCCGAAAAATTAATTAAATTCAAATCGAAGTGAACAAAACGTAGGTATGACCAAAATCTTGGATGTAAGAAGAGATTTATCTTTAAGAATAATATATAAGAACAGTCAATGGCAGTATATAGGCTTCAATATAGATGAAGAAATATTGAATCATATGAGAACTGACAACTTACAATGTCTGTCTGAAAAAGTGGGATTAAAGATAAAATATAACTATTGGCAATATATCCCTACACTATATAGCAAACAGATACTGGTACACGAGATAAAATAAACAGAAAAAATGAAACACATGAAATACAACAACGAATAGGCCTGACGTGGGCAGCATAATATGGTGAACTAAGCTCTATTCTAAGAAGTTAACTTCCCAGGTGTTCCAAACAAAAGGTTTATATTATGAAGTACAGACTTTAACACCGGTTTAAAGATCAGCAAAAAAAGTTAAACAACGAGCCATGGAAGTGTAATTTTGGACGTGAGGTTTCTAGAAAAAATAACAAAGCAACAAATCCGACAAGGATTCAGGCATTCAAGACGCCATTAAAAGAATTAAGACGCTAAAAGGTAATTGTGTAGAAAACATTGGAAAATAATGAGAATGATGTCCATGAGTGGACGCAATTGGCTGGATGATGATGATAAAGAAAAAATTTTTGAGTATTAAAAAATAGATTGTAAATCTCAGTTGTTTGAGAAATTGGAATCCAATCGTAACCAAATAATGTACCTACTAAATGCACCATAATACTGTTTACTATGAATACGCTTGAGCTCTAAGTAAAGAAACAACCTGTGCATATAAAATAACTAATTATTTAACGAATATTTTAACGATACTAGGGATATTTAGTTCATATATAGATTATTAAAGACTGTAAAAACTTTCAAAGCTTTAAAAAACTAATTACACCAATTAATACTGATAGGTTAAATAAATTTGATAAAAACTGGCATATTTCTTTAATATTCTAAATATGATTATCATTCCGGATATCATTTTTTAATTAGATTAATTCCTAGTGATTGGTCAATTTGGATATCGTACAGTTCGTTTCAAATTGATAGAGAAAATATTTGGCTGCACAATTGTACACAGTCTCTAAATTTTAATTTGTGAATTCCTACTTCCAATAAAACGATAGTTAGATGAAAAGTTTTCGACCTAGCCAATAGAGGGCGCTGGCTACAATTGAATGGCTGTTTTGTCATATCGGTACACAAGTTACAAGTTTTTAAAATTGGCGGACAGTTAATCTCCTGATCTAGTCGATCGATTTTAATAAACCTTGATGCATTTGGTTTGTCTTAGTTTACTCTATGATAGTTTATCACAATTTGACAAAAAAACTAATAAAATTTTTGTGACTGAATGTCTGCCAATTTTTTCAAATGTCCATTTCATTTTGAAGAATTTTCAATTGTTCTGGTAAAATGAAAAAGACAGCAAAGATTTGATTTCACGCACAAAGCGTCTATGTATCTGTTGATACGTATTTCGACTTAATAAGTCTCATCAGAACAGTTATTCATAGGCGTTCTGTTTCGAAACTATTTTACCGATTGTTCTGGTAAACTATCATGTAAGGGCACTTTTTTGAAAACCCTCTCGAATTTTATATTACAGTTTTGACGTTAAAGATATTAACTGTCCGCCATAGAACAGTCATTGTTGGACGAAACATTTTTGACACCATCTTTAAAATACAGAAACAATGAAAAAAAAAAAAAGAAAAAATAATGTTTAGTAATCTTCAAAAGTTGTATAAGAATGTAAAAAAGATTGAATTGCCATATACAGTGCTAGTCAAAAGTCCGTTCCCCTCCTCGTATCTTTTGAACGGTTATACTTACAATAGTGAAATTTGGAGGGAGGTAATAAACAGACGTAGGCTTCTTAAATAGTCATAACAAGTGGCGTAATAGTGACAGCGCGACTGTGACAGATGATTTTAAATAGGAAGTTATGGCAAGTGATACCTATTCAACCATACTAATTTTATTTGAGTTTAAGCTCATTTTAATGAATAAACTAAATAAATACTAAAATTGTAGCTTCGCATTTAATTAATAAATATTAATACCCCCGCTTGTGGTTACTTGTCAAAAAGTTGACGTTTTGTCTCTTATTGTTTTTACGTCAACGTCAACTTTTTTGACAATTGACCAGAGCCGAACGTTACAATATTTATTAATTAAATGCGAAACTACAATTATTTTAATATACCTATTCAATCATACTAATTTTGTTTTGATTTAAGATGATTTTCACGAATAAATTAAATAAATACTAAAATTCTAGTTTGTCATTTAAATAATAAAAATTCTAACATCGGCCTTTGGTTATTTGGTCAAAAAAGTTGACGTTTGTCAATTCTCTAGTTATTTTTAATTTGCAAACGTGTTTATACCTGAATATTTAGTTTCTGTTTAGTCAAGTTGTTTTTAGTTAATATTTAGTTTAATTATTGTTAGCGAGACGTTTAAATTTTTAAAAAGGCAGAATGGTACGTACTGTAGCCGACAAAGTAGCAACTGTGTTAATAATTCCATTGCTGCACACCATTATGGTGCAGTAAGACGTTACCTAGATGATGATTATCGTGGTAGATGGATTGGATGACGAGATACGATAGAATGGCCAGCTCGGTCACCAGACCTCACATCATTAGATTTTTTTGTTGGGATACGCTACAGTATCCGACAATCACCCCTATTCTGTAACTACAAATCGAATAGAAATGAGTCAAATCGAATAGAGGTCAGCAAGTCGGATCGGAATTGTAGGAATCGGTATTCTGTAACTCATCTCGACCTCTACTATCGGAATGTTGTGTAGAAATTGATTTCGACTAGACAAGCCCTGTCGAGATCAAGTTTCGACATCGAAATTGGTCTTGACGTTTGTTTTGACATTAATTTGTTGACTTTTTTAGTCTGACATTTTTTAGTCTGTGGTGTTATTTATTTAGAAAAAGTTTACTAAATAATTTAACGGCTCAGCAGATGTCTTTTTCTTTGGTGTTCCGCTTGCCATTTTGTATTCTTGTAACGAACTTTTTAAACTTAACCAAAACAAATCAACCGAATAGCAATCATGATTGCCAAACTCCGTAGCGGAGAGGGCACTTAAAGAAGAAGAAAACAAATCAAAACTACTTGACGACAAGCTTGAAATATAATCTTCTTTTTTGATAAATTTTTCGCGCGCACTAGCCTTTCCAGTAACATAACGTCACAGAACACTTATTTCTCTTTTTAGTGCGGGGTTGCCATCAACTTTTGAGCGCGTCAAGTAGAAGTTGACGTTTTCGATTTACACCGATAACGATGTGAATTACAGAATGCCAATCCAAACACAAAAACGACGCGATAGATATCCAACATTCCGATTTCAGGTAATTACGATTCGACTTGGTCATTTCTATTCGATTTGTTAAAAGTTACAGAATAGATCTGAATATTGATATTTTGAAACAACGAATTGTTGAAGAGTGTAGGGCAATTTCCCCCCGACACATTTGAACGAACACGGCAAGAGTTTAGAAATAGGATGCATTACTGTCAGGAAATAGATAGAGCACATTTTGAACACTTACTATAAGAACTGGTTGTTAAATATTTATTAATTAAATGAGAAGCTACAATTTTAGTATTTATTTAATTTATTCATCAAAATGAGCTTAAACTCAAACAAATTATTATGACTAAATAGGTGTTGTCAATACCTTTCAAACGATGTATCACTTGCCATAAGGTCCCATTTAAAATTATCTGTCACAGTGGCGCTGTAACGTCATCTGTCACTATTACGTCACCTGTTATGACTAGTTGAGAAGCCTACGTCTGTTTATTACCTCTCTACAAATTTCACTATTATAACAATAACCGTTCAAAAGATACGAGGGGGGAACGGACTTCTGACTAGCACTGTATAGTAAATAAGGGACAAAAAAATATTACAAATGTGTGATTTTTTTAGCATTCTAGATGGTAATTATTACGTAAGCCTGAAAGGGCGAATATCCGGAAAATATTTGGTTTCAAACGAAGAGACTGAATTTATTTATTATTAGAACCCTGTACAAACTACATTAAACTTAATAGTGACATATATGTATTTACAAAGCGGTACATTTGTTCAAATATATGCAAATGTATCGTACAAAATACACAAAAAATAAAAACACATTTTTTTTTGCTACTAGGCCGAGAATTTTTATCTTTTCCTCGTATACTAATTAGAAATAATTAAGAATCAATTCTCATAGAGTCCAATTTGAGCAATGAGTCTGTAAACATTGACGCATATCATAAAAATGCTATACAGGGACGCATAAGCAATATTAAACTATAACTTTGAGACTCAAATGAAATGTACAATGTTTGTAATCTTAGATATTAAAGAGTTAAAGTCACAGATATCTAATAATATTCAGTTAAAGTTAGACGTATGTAACATTCAATGTGTTGGAGTTGCGGTTAAAAAAGACTATGATGCTAAGTCCATTTTCCCGAATAATTCTAATAGTTTGATCGATGGACTTTAACTCTCTATTAACTAAACTTTTATTGGTAATTCTGAACTGTAATTTTGCAAAATAAATCGCCAAAATTATGATAATAACAATATTAATCCTAAAATAAAATATCCAAAATCTATATTTAAAATTACGCCTAAAAATAATTTGATTAGAATGATTTCAAGTTCAGTGGCAATTTATATAAATACCATTGAAAAAAGCCTTTGCATATGCTTTGGATAGATTTAAAAGGACCAGCTCTTGAGCTTCATTCAGTAGAACCGAGCAGATATGGATATTTATCGTTCATACATCACTTTGGCAGTAAGAGAAAATAGTATATACGTAAGCCTTTCTGCTCTCCAGATCTCGATCGACTTGACCTCAGTTTCATTATCTTGATAAGACAATTTTATTCTGATTGTACTTAAGTTACCATACTTCACATTTGTTTGTGGGGTTCATTTTGGAGCCTGGCTTGCACTGGAACTCTTCGCTGAATTCTTTGAGGTTGCTCAATGCTCCTATGACTCTGAATTGGGCTGGCGAGTGAGAATCTTTTTCTATTTGAAGCAGTGTGGCTTCTTTAGTTGCGGCTGAACACCAAACCTAGAACATATTTTTGATACTTGATGAATATCGTCTCCAAGGCCAATTATAAAAAATATAAAAGAAAAGGAAAACTTATGAACACGGTATACGGGAAGAATTTGGTTGAAGAGATAAAACCAAACTATAAAATACTAGAAAATCCTGAATAATACAAGAAAATGTTCAGATATTTTATTGGTTGGCATTTAGAACATGTCTGTTCATAACCAATCAAATCGTGTCAATATTTGAATTAGAAACTGCCGTTACGTGCTATCTTCTAGACGCGCAATATCAAAGTTCGTGAGTCCGTGAATCGAGAAAAAATTATTTGTCCTTGGTGTTTTAAAATACTTCAATTATTTCGCGTTTAAAACGTGGTGATCATATTCTAGATAAATTTATTTACAGAGTTTAAAAGTATTCTAACAGAAATAGTAAAAAATAATGTATTTCAAAAAAAAACTGAAAGTAAAAGTGGAAGAAGAACTAACCGACTCTATTGAAGCTGTCAATGGGGTAAGACAAAGAGATTCCTCCAAAAGAGTATACCAAATGGGAGAGAAACAACTTAAAATAATCTGCTATGCAGATGACGCAGTACTACTCTCTCAATGTGAAGACGATTTATAACGTATGCTGCACCAATTTAATATAACCGCCAGAAAATTTAACATCTTATTTTCTCAAAAAAAGACAAAATGCATGGTTACAACAGCAAATTTACTAAAATGTAAATTGTGATGGAGTTTAAATATCTAGGCATCACATTATCTAGCTACGGAAAGCTCGAAACTGAAGTAGAAGATCAAGTGAATAGAGCAAATAGACCAGCAGGCTGCCTGAATGAAACAATATGGAGAAATAAAAATGTCAGGAAAGAAATTAACAAGAGAGGTACAGAGAGGACAAAAAGGATGTTAGAAACAGCAGAGATGGCAAAACAGCAAGAAGGATTAGAAAAATTGATGGCAAGACACTATAGAACGATCATATAAGCCGAATGACAAGTAAAGACGGCAAGAGACGATTTGCCAATAGGAAAAAGATTTGGAAGGCCATCAGGAAATTAAAACAAGCCCAGTAAACTCATCCTAGCATTAAGACGCCCAGATGGCTTATCGGCGAGAACAGATCAAGAAAAAGCAGAGACATTCGGAAAGTATCGTGAAGAAGTTTTTCAACCTCTACACTCTGTCAGTGCAAAAGAAGACAAAGTTATTTACGAAAGTCTAGCAACAATCAATAACAACAACAACAAGCAACAATATTATTCAGGTCTATGCTCCAACAAGTGACAATTCAGACGAAGAAATCGAAAAATTTTATAACAACATAGATGAAATATATATATATATATATACATACAATCTACGAAAACATACCCTGGAGCTGATATACATAGCGATCACAATCCAGTTATAATGGATTTTAGATTAAAAAGATTTCTCAAATTCAAAAAGAAAACAGTGACAAAAAAAATAGACATCTCACAACTGAAGAACCCTGAACAGAAAAAAGAAATAAGTATCAAGCTTGAGGAAGAAATAAAAACGATCGAAAACTTGGTACAGACAGACATTGAAGTAACATGGACTGCTCTAAAAACAAAAATAACAAAGATACAAGAAGAAGACATCGGGTTCATAAAACACAACAAAAAACAAGAATGGATAACGCAAGAGATCATGGACCTCATGGACGTAAGACGAAAACAATATAGCCTAGAATACAAGCGAATCAACAAAATCGTTAGAAAAAAGTGCAGGGAGGCGAAAGAAAACTGGTTGTCAACAAAATGCCTAGAAATCGAACAACTTCAGGAAAAATACGACACCTTTAATATCCATAAAAAAGTAAAAGAAATGACAGGTAGACACAAAAAGAGACAAGCAACAATATTAAAAAATGATAATAACGAAATAATTATGGGTACAGAAGACAAACTAGAGAGATGGAAAGAACACATACAAACTCTTTTTGATGACGATAGACCTTGTTCTCCACCATCCACAGACAATCGAATAAATGAAAAAGGCCCAGAAATAACCAAAGAAGAAGTGATTCATGCAGTAAAATCTCAGAAAGATGGAAAAGCCACCGGTCCAGACAATATCAATGTCGAAATACTTAAACTAATTGCAGATAACGAAAGTAAAAGCCTAGATTTAATAACAGCACTATTCAATATGATATATGACACAAGTAAAATACCAACAGACTGGCTAAAATCAACATTCGTAGCATTACCAAAAAAATCGAATTCCTCACAATGCGATGATTATCGAATATTAAGCTTGATGTCTTATGTCCTTAAAACTTTTCTCAGAATTATCCATACACGAATTTACAAGAAGTGCGAGTTCCAGATGAGTGACACTCAATTCGGATTTCGAAACGGATTGGGAACACGAGAGGCTCTTTTTGCTTTAAATGTGTTAACGCAACGATGCAGAGACATGAATGTAGATGTATATGCATGTTTTATTGACTATCGAAAAGCATTTGACTGCGTTAACCATCAAAAGATGATCGAAATTCTGAGAACAACTGGAGTTGACCAAGAAGACTTGCGAATTATCTCAGAACTATACTGGCATCAAACGGCAACAATTGAAATAGAGCACACAACATCCGAAGACATACAAATCCGACGAGGAGTGAGACAGGGTTGCGTCTTATCACCGCTACTCTTTAATTTGTATTCGGAGTCTATATTCAGAGAAGCATTAGACGAGGTCCAAGGCGGAATTAAGATTAACGGAATCAGCATAGACAACATCAGATATGCTGATGATACCGTCTTAATAGCAAGCAACGCACAAGAACTACAAAATATAATAAATGCGGTAGTTCACCACAGCGAAATGTTCGGTTTACATCTAAACGTTTCCAAAACTAAAACTTTAGTATTTTCAAAGACACCAATAAACGTACAGGTGTATCCTATCAAGAATCGAACAAGCAAGGAAAACATTCATGAGCATTAAAACATTTTTTACAAGATCAGACCTTAGTCTACAGCTTAGAATCCGAATGATCAGATGTTACGTTTTTTCTGTCTTACTGTATGGCTGTGAAAGTTGGACAATGGACTCTGAAATAGAAAAAAGAATAGATGCCTTTGAGATGTATATATAGAGACGAATGTTAAGGATTCCATGGGTACAAAGAGTTACTAATGTTGAGGTACTTCGTCGCATGTGTAAACAAAAAGAATTACTAAAAATAATCAAAGAGAGGAAAATGCAATACTTGGGTCATGTGCTGAGAGGCGAAAGATATGAATTACTTCAAGTTATACTGGAAGGAAAAGTACAGGGCAAAAGATCAGTAGGAAGACGCCAGAACTCGTGGCTGAAAGACCTGAGGAGATGGTTCGACCGCTCATCCGCAGAGATCTTTCGCGCAGCAGTTTCCAAAACTACAATTACCATTTGGATCGCCAACCTTCGAAAGGAGACGGCGCAATGAGAAGAAGAAGCAACAATCCAACAGCCAGGTGAGCAAATTAAACCAGTTACAAAAAGAGAAGTAAAAGGTGTCATTAAATATAGATTAAAAACTAAAAAAGCTCCAGGTTAGGACCTTATAACAGGAACTATCTTAAAAGAGTTACCCAAAAAAGGAATAGTTACATTAACACAACTTTTCAAGGCCTTACTAATGCTCAAGATAGTACCAACTCAATGGAAAATTGCTGATATAATAATGATCCATAAACCTGGTAAACCGCCTGACGATCATACCTCTTATCGTCTTATTAGTATCTTACCGGTAATTGCTAAACTATTTGAGAGGCTAATAGCGATAAGACTTATGAGGATAATAACTGGTAATAATCTTTTCCCGAATCATCAGTTTGGTTTCAGAGAGAAGCATTTATTAATAGAACAAGTACATAAAGTCGTTGATGTAGTGAATAAAACTTTTGAGAAAAAAAATACTGTTCTGCACTTTTTCTTGACGTCAGTCAAGCTTTTGCTTTTGATAAAATCTGGCATGAAGGGTTGCTCTTCTAAATATAAATGAACGCTCAAGAGTTAATGTTTACTTTACTAAAATAATATTTAGAGGTAAGATCCTACCGTGTTAAGTATGAATCAGAAACATAAAAAATCTACCCTATACGATCTGAACGCTCAAGGTAGTGTTCTGGGTTTGACATACCAACAAACGAAAATGTAACGATTACAACAGTCGCAGACGACACTGCTATGTTAGTCACAGATAATAATTCTGCAATAGGTATAGAATATATTCAAATGCATATTAGGAACATTGAAAAGTGGACAAAGAGCATAAAGATCAATGAATCTAAATCACAACATATTATCTTTACAAAATGTTTCAAAATATTGCCTAGTATAGGAATAAATAACAAAGCAATTCCACAAGCTGACAGCATGAAATACCTTGAAATGCACTTGGACAAAACTGTGACATGGAAAACCCATATATGGAAAAAGCGCCAACAGTTGAACTTAAAATTTCGTAAACATTATTGGATATTGGATTATTGGATCCCTAAATACTCTATTCGAAGGCCATTCTCTTAATATTATTTACTGTTACAATTATGTCCTTTTGGTAGATACACTTCCTCATTTCCTACAATTTTGAATGAGTGGAAGAATCGCTAGAAGTTATTTTAAGAGGTACAAGAGCCATATCTTGCTATCTGTTGTCCATGTGAACAACACATGTGGTTTCAATCTTCAAGAATTCGAAAGAGAGAATCATATTACAGACATGACCGTGCATAAAGGGAATATTGAAAATATTTCGATCTTTGTTACATAAAATACCCTTTAAATAATCGTAAATATAGTCGGTTCGCTATATTTACGCGGGTTACGGATTAACAAAATTATGCTAATGACTCATTGATAACCAGTTGCTGTAAAAGACTTCCCAGAAAATTAGGTAAAAACTGCATTAATGGTCATATTTTAAAATACATTAAAATAACATTAGGGTAGGTATAAATTTGTTACAATATTGCAGTTGAATTGATTCTTTGCCACTGTTGACATTGTATGTTTGGTGGAAATATTTAAAAATGCCTAGACGTGTGTTAGATGTAGATAGTCTAATTTGTAGTGTACATAAGTATTTTACGGATGAAAAAGAAAATGGCGGTCCTTTAAAATCGGTAATGTCTGTTCAACAACGCGTATGTGATGTTCTAGGAATTAGTGAAACCAAACTAAAAGGAGTATTACAAAATCGCAATAATGAACGGCCGAAAGAAGATCACCGAAAAACTCGCCTATCATTGAAAACGAAAGATATTCCAGATGGAAAAAAATTTGAAATTCGTGATACCATTTATCGAATGCGAGCCAACAAGGAACATGTGACCTTAAATACAATTCTCTCGGAATTAAAAGATAGAAAATTTGACGAAATTGGCAGAATAAATCTATGGCAAGTGATACATAATTTGGGTTTCAAATTTCAAAAGGAGGATAACAGAAAAGTCCTTTGCGAAAGAAGTTCTATTGTGCATAAAAGAATTAACTTTCTAAGAAAATATTCTAAATTAAAAGAAGAAAGGGCAAATTTTATATATTTAGACGAAACATGGATATTTTCTAGGGGTGCAACCAAGAGAATATGACAAGATGATAACGTAAAGTCTATCAAACATACTGATGGAGAAGGGAAGCGACACATAATTTTACATGCAGGAGGGAAATCGGGTTTTATAAAAGGTGCTGATTTAATATTTTCATCTAAATCAAAATCAAGTGACTATCACGATAATATGAACACAGAAATGTTTGTAAAATGGTTACATGAAAAACTTCTCTCAGGTTTAAGTGAGCCCAGCGTAATTATTTTAGACAATGCACCTTACCATTCTGAAGTATTAAACAAAAGTCCAACGAATTCTTGGACGTTAATAAAATTAAAGAATGGTTGACAAAGGAACATATACCATTTACACAACATATTTTAAAATCAGAATTATTACGCTTGGCAAATATCCACGCAAAACCAAAAACCTTTGTTGTGGATCAGATTATTGAAAGTTTCGGTCATCAAGTTTTACGTCTGCCACCGTATCATTGCCAGTTTAATCCCATCGAATATATATGGGGAATAAAAAAACAATATTATGACAACCATATTGGGCCTAACGGTTATAGCGACGACGCAGTTCGGGAAACTTGGCCAAAGGCACTTTCAATTGTAACTCCAGAAGTGTGCGAGAAACTAATAGAAGATTGGTGGACTCGTGAAAATAAAATAAACGAAATAAGTCCAATCATAATAACAATTAATGGTGATGACAGTGATGATGATGACGATTATGATATTTTTGATGATAATGACTGATTTTCATTTTTGTTGGCAAGTTAAATTTTTTTATTTTTCATTAGAAATTCTCTCCATGGAACAAATATACATAGACCATATTTTCTGTGTGAAGTGTAATATAAAATTATTATTAGGTTTATATTAGCCACATTAGACTCCATTAATGAAGTTATTCTCCTTATTATACTGTCAATTATATAAAAGATTTTCCATTATTATTTAATTAAAAAAAGTTATGGATTATTTTTTATTTCATTTGACCAGTTGATATTTCCCCAAAGAGCAGGTAATTAAAACTGGGTACTTACAATAAAATTTTTAATCCGAAACCCGCGTAAATATAGCGAACCGACTATAATTAATAAACATTACCTGAGCGAAAGCCACAAAGAAGAGTTGTTTGTGATTGAGCAAAAGTCCCGGAAGCTCTTGTGGTTCAGGTTGATTTTCCATTAATCGTAAGTATGCGTGATAAGCTGCCTTTAATCCGCCGTTATCGGCTATATTTTCTCCAAGTGTTTGATTTCCGTTAATGTTTTTCCCATTTACTTGGTATTTGTCTACAAAAAGATAATAATTTGCTCCAAAAAATTAAATAATAAAGCAATAAACTAACATGCAGAAATGGGAAGGTTTTATAAAATACAGAAATTCAGGAAGATGATGTGGCTCGATGCTGTCTAGTTTCAAAAAGAGAATACTTACTATACTGATCTACAACGCATTTTGTCCTTTGTTTAAACTTTTCAATTGTCTTATTTTTCCACCAATGATTGAGGTTACCAAATTTATCAAACTCTCTGCCTTGGTCATCGAAACCGTGAGTTAGCTCGTGTCCCATGACTACTCCCATACCCCCGTAGTTCAAACTTGGAGGAAAAGAAGAGTCGTAAAAGGGGTTCTGTAGAATTCCAGCTGGAAAGACCATTTGGTTTTTGGTAGGGGTGTAGTATGCGTTTACGGTAGATGGAGGCATGCCTGAAAATTGAGAAATTGATAAAAGTATTTCTTTCGTTTTTAAATATATTAACAAAATAGTAAATTCTACAATAAATATGGAACGTTCCCCACGTTCCGTCTTCAAGAAAATATTGGTTATAGATTGAGTTGTATGGGCTTTAACATTAAAAAAGTGATTTAAATACAAAAAACCACAAAAAAAATGAAATTCCTGTAGTTGTCTGTATACCATAGAGCACAAAAGTTTTATTTAAAAATCCTTAATAAAAGGTATATAATTAAAAGACCCTTTCGAGCTACATCACAGAACGTTTTCGGACTATAACAAGTCCATCATTAGTGTATGTACCAGGTGTATATGAGTCAAGTCACTAAATATCTGGGTAAAAACCTTTAAAATGATACAACATTTGTTATTTGTATCATTTTTGTTAAAAAGATGGTGTGATGTTAAAGTTTTTAACAGATACCCTGTATGGCAACGCAAGACTCCCAAGGGGGGTTGCTGCTGACCCTAAAACAATGTCTCTGTATAGACTGTAGATGGGAACTGATTAAAAGGACAACATTTCTTCTTCTCTTCTCATAACGCCGTCTCCTTTCGAAGGTTGGCGATCCAAATGGCAATTGCAGTTTTGCAAACTGCTGCGCGAAAGATTTCTGCGGATGAGCGGTCGGACCATCTCCTCAGGTCTTTCAGCCACGAGTTCTGGCGTCTTCCTACTCATCTTTTGCCCTCTACTTTTCCTTCCAGTATACCTTGAAGTAATTCGTATCTTTCGCCTGTCAACACATGACCCAAGTATTGCATTTTCCTCTCTTTGATTATTCTTAGTAATTCTTTTTGTTTACACATGCGAAAAGTACCTCAACATTAGTAACTCTTTGTACCAATGGAATTCCCAACATTCGTCTGTATATATACATCTCAAAGGCATCTATTCTTTTCTCTATTTCAGAGTCCATTGTCCAACTTTCACAGCCATACAGTAAGACAAAAAAAACGTAACAGCTGATCATTCGGATTCTATGCTGCAGACTAAGGTCTGATCACAACATTCACAACATTTATTGGACGGATGTATTATCGGACGGATGCATATCGGATTTATTATTCCGAAAACATTCTGTGATGTAGCCCGAAAGGGTCCTTTTAACTATATATCCTTTTAACACCTTGACCGCCACGCCAAATCAGTGCAGAGTTCCGTTGGGCCACGACTTTTTTGTTTAAACTATCTTTAGAGAATGGGAAATGTCTCTAATCGCCACGTGTATACATTTATATACACGTTTAAGAGGGAAGTTACCACGTCTAACCTTGACGAAACGATCAGTAACTCGAGAACACGAGAATATCAGCTGTAAAGAATCATTCACAACGTGCTTTAATACATTAATTATTGTGCATAATATCTTAGGAGAAAAAACAACGGTTTGCAGAGTTTATGGGATGACAATATGAGCGATGATACCGAGGATCTATATCACAACGACTCAGATAATGATTCTGTGTACAAACAAGATAGATCGAGTGCTGGCAGTAGTGTATTGACTTTCAGCGAACCTAGGGTAAAAAGACGTAGGATTGAGGAGCTGGACCTTGAAGGTTTGTAATTTTTTCTGTTGCATATTGCATAAAATGTGAGATTTTATTCACCAAGTGTTTCAAATCATCACTCATGGAATTTTATTATTTACCAAAGTTATAACACCAAAAAGAAACTCAAGATTGTTTCTCAATAGGTAATAAAAGTTTAGTAGGTATTAAAAATTAAAAAAAAAATCATAATAATAATTGTGGTATGAATGAATCGTCAAATATTTCTGCAATTTTTTTGCGACCAACACTAACACAAGAAATATGAACTAGCGTAAAACTTTCCTAACCATATTTTTTTTCAGTCTTCTTACAAGTCTCTCTGATGACGGGTAGACCCAGAAATACGTGTAAGAGAATGATAAGAGACTCGAATTAAAAACAAACGCAACCGTCTATATATATATTTATTTCATATTTTTTTGTTTCAGAATCTGAAGGTTCTGAAACAAATGGTTCGTCAAATGCTATAGAGCAAGGTGTTGTGTCGGATTGGGGCGTATTTGTTGGAGATCTCAAAGCCTTTGATATTCATGGGGACATTGGTTTGGTCAAAGAAGTACAAGATATGAAAGGTGAGGATATATTTGCCTACTATAAATTATTTCTTGATGAGAAGCTAATAAATACTTTAGTAACCGAAACCAATTTGTACGCGGAACAAATCATAATAAAAGCCATTACGGAAGAGACCCTCATGCCGTCCTCTAGACTAAGTAAATGGACCAACGTGACTCGCGAAGAAATGTATTGTTTTTGGGTTTTCTGCTATAGATGGATTTAGGCAAAAAACGGAAAATCACAGATTATTGAAAAAATTCTGAAATTTATTGGTCTGAAGCGGCAAATCGACTGTCTCGAAACCGCTTTGAATATATTCTAAGAATGTGGTATTTCGCTAACAATAAACAATGCAAAGAAGGAGACAGACTCAGCAAAATTCGATTCCTGGTTGACTCCCTAAATAAGAAGTTCAAGCAAGTTGGGCCTTCCTGGCGAAAATGTCTGTATAGACGAAACAATGGTACCCTTCCGAGGGAGCTTAATTTTTCGACAATTTTTCAAAGAAAAACGGCATAAATTCGGAATTAAGCTTTTTAAACTACATATATCTCCCTGGAGGGTATGGTTAACATTCTAAAATATATTGCAGAACAGAAAAATTAAATGATATGCTGGTAGCCACAAAGATTGTTTTTTAACTTATGGGTGGGTGTCTTGATAAAGGCATGACTCTGTATACCGATAACTGGTATACCAGCACCTAGTTAGCACAAAAATTAGTTAAAATAAAATCCTATCTTGTCGATACACTAAAAAAAATAGGAAAGGAATTCCAAAAAAAAATTTGTCAACAAAATTGAAAAAAGACGAAATTATATGCAGAAAGAAAGATGGCATAGTTCTATTCAAATGGAGAGATAAAATGGACGTGTTAATGCTCACAACAAAACATGATGAAACGCTAGTTGAAGTTCCAGGCAGAATCAATAAATTTAAAACCAAGGCAGTTGTTGATTATAACAAAACGAAAACGTTTATTGATTTATCTGAACAGATGTCGTCATATTCAACTTATGTAAGACGAAATCTTAAATGGTACCGTAAACTTGCAGTAGAATTGCTTACTGGAACTTGTGTCTTAAATGCTTGTTATTTATTCAATAAAAACAATAACAAAGTAGATCAAAAACAAATAACAGAATTCCGAAAAGCTTTATGTTTCAAGATGCCTTGCTTTTGGAAAAAAAAAGAAAATCCTTTAGGCTTTTAACTGCAAGCACGACTAAAATACAGATTCATCCAAACCTAGAAAAATGGACGTTGTGCTATATGCTACAAAAAATATAAGGATGCCAATGGGCGTGCATAGGTAAAAAAAAAACAAATGTGAAACTTGTGAGGAACATTTTCTGTATCTGGAATGCTTTTTTGACCATCATATTTGTAATAGAAAATGTTTTTTGTTATTTTTTTCTTTCTTTTATTACGTAGAATTTTTTGTTAACTCTTTTTACTTGTTCGAAAAACTATTGTAATTAATAGCTTATTTTTAGTTACTTTTTGCCATTTGAATAATCAAGGTTGCTGTGTTACTGTGATAAATAGTATAAAACGGTATAGCTAATAAAGTCGTGATAAAATATGAAAACTTTTTAATTTCCTACTGCTAAGTATATTTTGATGAAGCCTCCGGCCACGTCAGTTACCTACCCATATGAAATACATAGGTATTGCGCTCTTTGAATATACCCATGGCTCCAACCAAAACTTTACATGTGTATCTAAAAGCATACACGCAGCGATTTTGATCCTCGCGTGTGTATACTTTTGGATACCAACGACGGTCAAAGTGTGAAATAAATTTTTTTTAAATACAAAAACGTTTTAGAGCTTTTTAAAATAAAGTTCCCACTTCAAATTAATGCCATATTATTAGTTTTTACTAAAGTTATTACTTACTCCAAGTAGTTTTGTTGACAGGTTCATTTATTTTCTCCAAATTTTTCTTTAAGTTGAAATAACTTATCTGAATATTATTTTCGAAGTAGGTGTTGTTCCTTATTGTAAGTTTTTCAAATCTTTCGTCCAGCAAGTTCATATCTTTCACAAATTCCGGATAACCTAAAAAATTACCAAATAAAGCATTTGTAACATTTTAAAAGTAAAAGCTATAGGAGAGAAAGGGGAATAATGGTCACTTAAAGGAAAAATACTGTGAGCGATATGTTAAATCATATTTTATTGAGGTTTCTAGTGAAATGAGTTCGTTTGTTATTTGACTGTTATATTTTAATTGGGTTCGTAAAGCGCTAATGATTTATTTTTTTAGCTCAATAAGATAGCTCGATAAGCTCAATAGCTCAATAAGAACAATGATACATTAAATTTCATTTATTATTCGAGTTATTAAGTTTTCCCAAAATGTCATGTTTACTGATGAAACTCATATCATCTACTTTTGAGAAAACAAATCTGTGCCCTTGACCTCTATATGCAAGCATAAACTTTTCGGAAATAGAGTTCTTCCTCAGTTTAACCACTTCAGCCGGAAAATTCTTTTTTGCTTTTTCATTTGAAACTATCACAAGAAGAAAATCACCTACGTTAATTTGTTGTCGTAGTTCTTCTAGGCCAAACCTTTTGGGTTGACTATCTTCAAGTTCGCAGTCATCGACGTACACTTAGTCCACCACAGAATCAGATGAATCAAATACTTTTGTTTTGTCCTAATCCCCAACTTGAAGAGCACGTTTTTTCAAATTTTGTTCTCGTTCTTTCAATTTTAAGCGCTCTTCACGTTTTTCATTCTTTTTTTCTATCTTATCTTTAAATGGTGTTGACGTCAAAATTTGTAAGTTACGTACCTATATTGCCATAATAATAAGGTAAGATCGGGTAATTACGAAATTCACAGAACGACCAAGGCACTAACATGATAGAATTAATTTATTATAAAATAATTCAATTCTAAAAAAAAATAATGAAATAACCACGCCGCTGGAATTGTATGATATCCTAACAGGTGGCATTGACGTCAGCAGCGGGCTTAAGAAAGCGCGGTTGCCACAATTACCTCAATGTATATTACCTATGACCAGCTGAAAGATTTACGCACTGTATATATATATATATATATATATATATATATATATATATATATATATATAAATTAAACTAAATTACCAACCTATCATATCGGAAATGGCATCTGCTTTATCAATAGCAACATTTCTGGTGTCATTATCCATCCACTTCAAATTTTTGAAATTCATCTTAAAGGCGTTCCTTACATTATTGATCATATCTTCAGCTTGAGTTTTTGAGTTCTGATCGAATACCTCCCTTACAAATATTGCTCCAATGGCAAAACCTAAAATACGTACCCAAAAGACGTATCAGATAGACACATTTAATCATTCACTTTGATTACTGTCTAGGTTGGTTGCTGCTTACCTAATACAGAATTGGTATCTTGGATACAATACCTCCACTGTGGCTCCTCACCACCTTCTTGTCCCATTAATGCAGTTCTGAGGCCTTTGTATGCATCTCTAAACGCTTTAGAAAGACATACAGTGAAAACGCGTACAGTTTGCCATACCATGTAGTTATTGAGAACACTGCAAATCAAAACATTATTAGTTATTTTATTAAAATATTTATCCGCTCTTATAATATTAGAGAAATACTCCAAATATAATTTAGGTGAACGAGTTGTTTGATCTTTGACAGAAGCAGACTGGGAAAAAAAAATTTTTTTTGATAACTTTTACACCACTGTAAAATTACTGTAGAAACTGAAAGCTGAAACTTCTTTAGCCTGTGGTACGATCCGAGCTAATAGAAAGGATTGTTTACGCCATCATAATATGGATTAAGTTGATTTCATGCATTTTTCTCGATACGGCACGTAGCAGTCTCTGCAGATATAATATGTTACATGCGAAGATTAAGACGAGTCACGAAAAGAATAGCAAGGAGACAACAGGTACACAAGAGACGAGAACGGGACCGGCGAAGTGCGAAGCGAAACATAATACAAATTAGCGGGAGGACGCCAACCGTCATATATTCATGTATTGCGTTAATTCAAATAAAAATAAAGTTCTTTTTCACACGAAGTTTTTTGACTATTTACCAGCGGCACATTCGAAGTGCAAATAAAGTAACATTCAAGAATCGCCCTAAAAACCTTAGAAGATAAAAACTTGCTAGAGGTGACTTTGACTACCGTATTTCTAATACAGAGATTTCCTTTTTTAAGTGGAAGGATAATTGTATAGTCACCACTGCTTCCAACTTTCACGGGAGTAAATCAACCATATTGAAACGAAAACAACGTGATGGCAAAAATATCAACATCCCAACACCCTAAATAATAAAAGATCCATCACGACCAACTAATCCAATGTTACGGTTTGGACAGAAGATCCAATAAATGGTGGCATCGACTTTTTTGGGCATGCCTGGAAATAAACTTTGTAAATAGTTTTGTTACAGCTAAAAAAGTATTAGAGCCACCTCCAAAAAATTTGTTGGGATTTTCGAAGAGACCTTACTAGTAGCTTCTGTTTTGATTAGCCAACTCTATTGATTAGCTCCTGCAGATCGTCGATGTTTTCAGCTAGAATCATAGTTGGAAATAGCGCCCAGTAATTTGACGATTTTTCGGCTTCGCTTCCTGGGGTAATACCCGATTTGGTTATGCAGATATCACAGAACAATATACATAAAAAGCAAATGAGCAAGCCTTACGAAATGTAGATTTTAATTAAAATGATTAAAAATTGGATAATATTTTATACCTGATAAGATTAATTACCCATATTATTGGTTTATTAAAATTATAACAACTATTCTGTTAATTGTGATTACATTAAAAAACTGTGCTATCAATCATTTTCAAACAGAGTATAATTTAATCTAACTTATCTAACTAATCTAACTAATCAAACTGATCTAACTAATCTAACTCTAATATAACTAATCTGACCCAATCTGACCTAACTTAATACAGTTTCTTCCAAATACTATACAAAATATTTTTACTTACATCTTTCCTTCAACGGTTTTATTATACTCTTTAATTAATTTTGTTAAATTTCCTAAATATTCTGGGGCGTAAACTACTACTTCTTCCTTATTAGTCACTTTTTTGTTAACTATTCTCATCGCATCTTCGAAAAATTTTCTCCAGTCTATCTGTAAATAATGCAAAGAGTTTTTTATAAAAGCAAAAAAAGTATACACTTTTTCTATCAAATTTCTCACTACCTCAACTTTAACTTCATTTCGAGTTATTTAAATGTTTTAAAAATTGTACCTAGGTAATACGTTTATGATACCGTTCAGTACGAGACTAAGATTCAATTTACCCGCTCCAACAATGGATAAAACAAAAGAAAGCTTCTCTCAGTAGATAATAAAATATCTAAAAGTGAATCAAAAATTAACTTGAAAAAATCAGTCGCATTAAGAAAATTATTCTCGACATTCCCATACTAGCCTAGAGTCCATCTTAGGACTTCTAAGGGTCTCCATGAAAACTAAACTACTATGTGTATATAGTATAAATGTGTATATATTAAAAGTTTGAAAGCTCTCATGTTAATTTCGTTTGCAGAATTCAAGATTGTGTTTATCTCTGCCTGAAATGCAGAGATATATTCTCCTACTCCTCCTGACTATTCCAATACACCACCCTTCTGCAGTTTTGATCGATCTGTCTACCAAGTATAACCTTGCAGCCCGAGTTGTATGTTTCGTCAACCTCATCCCTCTTGTGGGAATATGAGCTCTTAAAAGAGTCCTGTAGACCTATAGCTGGATACCATATGGTCAAAAGTCATCATATATTATAGGCCAGGGAAATAAGCAAAAAAAGTACCCTGTTTGTTACAATGAACAGGCTAGGCAAACGACAGTTATTTCGAGTAGTATGGACATCTGCAACATTTCTTGCAATATTTTCCTAACCTAACCTAACCGAACCTATGTTTCCTGCAGTTGATTTTTTGGACTTAATTAGTTATTAACGAATTAAGGTCAAAAACGGTAAATTTTTACTTTTTTCGTCTATCAGCAAAAGGTGAAGCATTTAAAACAAATTTAAGTGTAATAAAAGTTTTTATCCTTGTGTTGTTTAGAAAGTTGAAAAATAAGTCAGAAATTTCGGTTCTTTATAAATATTAAACATTAGTGATGTTTGTATTTTGAAAACGATTTCCGATTCAATTCCGATTTCAATTGTGGCTTATTCTCATTTTAAATAGTAATTATTCATGAAATACTCTCAGAATTTAAAATGTACTTACAAATGGAGCTTTAATTTGCAAATCCCCAATTTTCATTAGATTGTAGAGTTTCTCTTCATCTCTTCGCAATTCTCCGGGTATCGTTATATTGGCAAGTTTGGTTTCGAACTTTATAATGGCATCCATTTGTTTTCTGGTCGAGTTCGGCTCACCTCCCAATAAAACTCCAACCTAAAAAAATGACGCTAAATTTTGTACTAATAAACCTTTGTAAAGATATTTGAAAAAAAAAAATTTATATAAAAATAATAATGAAACACTAAAAATTAGTTTTCTAATTTCAATATACAGGGTGTAACAAAAAGGTTAAAAATTAATTAAATTGCATATTCTGGGACCAAAAATAGTTCGATTGAACCTAACCTACCTTAGTAGAAATGTGCACATAAAAAAAGTTACTGCTCTTTAAAGTTAGAAAATAAAAAATTGATTTTTTCCAATATATCGAAAACTGTTAGAGATTTTATATTGAAAATAGACATGTGGCTTTTATATGGCAAGAATATCTTAAAAAAAATAACAGTGAAATTTGTACACCCCATAAAATTTTTATGGGGGTTTTGTTCCCTTAAACTCCCCCAAATGTTTGTATATGATCAAATTAAAATATTATTGTGGTATCATTAGTTAAACACAATGTTTTTAAAACTGTTTTGGCTCTTAGTACTTTTTCGATAAACCAGTTTTTATTGAGATACGGCTTCTTTTCTGAGTACCTAACAAAATGTAATATAAATATACACTCATGGACAAAAATATCGAATATTTTGGAATTTTCAAATTTTTGGTTTTTCAAAATAAATTCTGGTTAATCAAGTTGATTATTGTAAAATAGAGTTTATTTTAACACTGTTTAATGAATAATTTTAGGTTTTTATGCGGAGAAAATTGTGAAAAAAATAAATGTTTAATATTGGGTAAATACAGTTATTTACTCTAAACTTAAATGATAATTTAAATTACTTAAACAAGTCGTTTTAACTGAAAGAAGTGCATAATCAGTAACGAGTATTCCCCCTCTAGCTGTTATTACTGCTTGATCTTTCTCAGCATGCTTGCAAGTATATTTTGGACATATCCTTGGGAAATTGCATTACATTCATCCTGTGCAGCAAACCGAAGTTGCTCGTAATACGTTATCGTATTTGAAACGGGATTTCTTTGTCGTATGCTGCGTTTTAGGTGATCCCACATGTGCTCTATTGGATTTATATCCGGGCTAAACGGTGGCCAATGCAATCTTCGAATTTGGACCTCATCAAGATAATTTTACTCACTATGGCAGCGGCATGTTGTCGAGCATTATCGTGCATTAACGTGAATCTTTCATATCCAATGTAACCAACATATGACAAAACATGATCTTGCAGGATGTTTTAAACGAAAGAATTACCAGTCATCTGTCCAATCACTTCCACAAGTGCGGTACGTACCTCCCAACTAATACCTTCCCAAATAATTATGCCATCAACTTCAAAACTAACGGTCTGGGCGAGACTGCAGCTGGCGAATCGTTCTCCAACTCTTCTGTAGACGTAGTTTTGACCATCTGGCTTTCATAATAGGATTCTGGTCTCATCAGTGAAAAGAACGTTTTTCCAGTTGTCGATATTCCACTAAATACGTGTTCTTGCAAATTCCAAACGACGAGCTTTATGATTTTGGAGAAGACGTGGAACTTTAAGTTTGCTTCTTTTGATCTTCGTCTAACTGTTTGTGAACTCACATTAACTTGTCTAACATTTAATAGCTCATTTCTGAGGTGCATCGATGTCAATGAACGATTTCATGTAGAATTAAGAACCAAAAAACGGTCATCAATTGCGGTTGTGCACCTTGGGTGTCCTTGACCAGGCCTTCGTACAAAATTTCCTGTTTCGCGGTAACTTTTTAGAGTATTCGAAACTATAGATTCAGTTCTGCTGAGACGTCGTGCGATACCTTTTTGTGCATATCCTTCCTCGTACAAAATTACAATATGTGCTACTTGGACTTCATCGCAGTGTCGAATTGGTGGGTTACTTGTTTTAAACTTAGTTAAATCAAAACAATATTAATAAATTAAACTAAAAATAACCGAATTAGTATGATTTTTCCTTTACGTGAAGAAGGATTTTTATGATAAAATGTACGAATGACACTAACCACTGAATAAACGTCAAAATAAACATCAAAATATTTCAAACCAGTTGAGTACATCAGCCTACTATATGAGTATTATCAGTAATCTAAAATTATTTTGGAATAATGATGACTACAGAAAAAATTGGAAAATTCCAAAATATTCAATATTTTTGTCCATGAGTGTATTTTCATATTATTACCAGGTCTGTATATTCTTACTTAACCATTTACAAATATGTGGTGGATTTTGCAAATGTTCAAAATGACCTCCAATGTTTTGAATACACATTCGACACCGTTTTAAAAAGGTAAATCGAATATTTTGGAAAATCATGGGCTTTTGACGAAATCGATTTGCACCTTACTTGACTCTATTCCTTAGTTATTGTTCGTTCATAATTGGTACGGAATATACATACCCATTCATAAAACCCCAGAAGCCAAAGTCAATTGGGTTGAGATCTGCACCTCTGGGTGGCCAAGAAATAGGCGCATCAAAACCCTTTTCCAATCCAACGTCCAGGATACTGATCGAAAAGATATTCTCTTTCATCATGGTAGTACACTGGAGCCCCATCGTGTAAAAACCACATATTTTTCCTGACTGCGAGATTGGCCTCGTCTAAAGTCTGGCCCATTTTCACTGGCCCTATTAGGTTATTATCCACAATTTCTGCCCAAACATTGACTTAAAAATTTCTTTGGCAATGAGTGACTTTTCTTTGCGTGGAGGTTTTCTTCGGCCAAGATGTGCGGGTTATGATGGTTCGTAATGCCATTTCTGTTCAAGGTAGCTTCGTCGGTAAACAAAACACGATTAATAAAATGGACATTTTGTGTGTGTCCCATTAAAAACCAATCGCAAAACCCCATTCTTTTAGGATAATCTTCATCCAGTAATTCTTGAACGGGCGTTAAATGGTAAGGATAAAATTGCTGTTCCTTGAATCTCCTCCAGATCATTATGTGAGAAACATTTAATTGAGCCGCTACTACTCTTGTACTGCTTCCAGGGATTTCTTCAATTTTCTATCAGGGGTTTCTATCTTTTTGGTCGACCATTACTACTAAGTTGCGGTCGCAATGTGCCTGTCTCTCGTAAACGACGATCAATGGAAAGAAATAATCGTCTGCCTGGTGTATTAAGATTAGGATATTTCTCTGCATAACGCCTTGCAGCTGCTGCACTATTCCCTTGGCATTCACCTGCAATTACCAAACTACCAATAATTATCTAAAACCCTAATTTAGCCTGCTCAAACTTACCTAGAATTAAATGCATATCTGCCATTACTGAAAACGTGTACACCATTGTAATAGAAAATTTAGTTTTTTTTTTTAAATCTTAAATGCACAATAATTGGAATATTTATTACTGACAATATGTATTGTTGATGTTAGTATTTAATACATAGTGACCATAGCAACAAGTGTTATACAGCGGAGTGGAGAATTTTTAAAACATAATAAAAAGGCTAAAAAAAATATTTTGATAAAAACTGGCTTATCGACAAAGTAGCTAAGAGGCAAAAAAGTTTTAAAAACATTGTGTTTAACTATTGGTACCACAATATTAGTTTAATTGGAACGTATACAAACATGGGGGGGGGGGTTTAAGGGAATAAAACCTCCATCAAATTATTATGGGCTGTACAAATTTTACTGTTATTTTTTTTTAAGATACTCCTGCTATTAGAAAGCCACATGTTCATTTTTAATATAAAATCTCTAACAGTTTTCGATATTCTGCAAAAAATCGATTTTCATTTTGTAACATCAAAGGGCTGTAATTTTTTTTATATGCACATTTGTATTAAAGGAAAATAGGTTCAATCGGACTATTTTTGGTCCCAGCAATTTATGACCTAGCTTTTTGTTGCACCCTGTATAGTACCCGTCAAAGAGAGCTTTACTCGTAGCGATTTTGCAATCTGCGTAGAATGCGCTATCTCTCCTCGCCTTGTTGGTAGATTCTATGTAACAAGTTTATAGAATGTAAGCTTGATTTGTAAAAAAACTTAAATGCAACAATTTTTCAAATTAAATATTTGTTGTAGCAAAAAGATAAGTATTTATTTGTAAAATATGTTGAGATGAAGACAGTTTGGCAATTATTATTCTATAACAATAAAGTTATCAATAAATATGAGGTAATACACATTTTTCTAAATGTAAAAACGTGCGTCCTAACTATTTCTTTAATAAATATTACTTTGGAAAAAATTAATTTATTAACCTTGTTATTAATAACAAGGTTTTTGTTTTAATTTACACAAACAATAGTTTTTAAATTCTCTTTTGAAACAAAACCTACCTTTGTCATGTACTCTAGGTAGGCATCAAGAACTTTAATATGATCCTTGGTCTTGTTCAAATAGTTATCTCTCGTTGGAAGCGTCAGACCACTTTGATCGATTTGTAAAACGTGCCTAGTTGAGTTTTTATCATCTTCTCCCACAGCATATGAAAAAAGGCCGCCTAAAAACCACAGATATATTAGCCAATACATTAAACTGTAAAAAAAACAGAGGAATTACGATTGCGGGTAGTTGCAGTTAATTAAAAATCCAATAAAGCAAAAAATCTTATCTTAACTGAATCAGGATTAACTCGAGTTAAGGAAAACTCTAAACTTAATAATTTAATTGAAATCTTATACTATAGTTAACAATTGACGATATTTAAACAATTACTCTAACATAGTAAAAATAAAAAAACTCTTTGTAGCAAACAAAAATCAAATCAAACTGTAGTTTATCAAATTCAATTCGCGCTGCGTTTATTAAGAGGTAACTGAAGAAAGATGTAAAGTAAACTATACTCTAGTAAACTGAAGTTTGAGTAACCTTGGTGTGTTTAATTACTGAGGTAACAGATAACAACATCTGTGTCACCTGTTTAATTACTTAGTAATTAAACAGGTGACCTGTTTAATTACTTAGTAATTAAACAGGTGACACAGATATGATCTCGTACTTGCCAAAGATTCAGCAATTCTCAAACTTTTCAAAGGTAATATAAGTCATTTACAGTAGTTCATAGTCTGTATGCTTCATGAAAATTCACTGACTCAGCTGATTACTAATTCAACTATTCAACTATTACTGAGAATAAATTATGTATTTATCTTAGCGATAGATAGGATATTCATCATCATTCTGGATTTACAACCCTGGTGGATCCTAGCCTCCTCATCCATCGCATTTCTCCGCCAAGTACGTATTCCCATATTTCTCATGTCTTCATCGATGTTGTCAAGGAACCTTGTTCTGGGTCTTCCTCTTCTTCTCTGACGAATGGGTCTATCAAGGAGCGTTTTTCTAGCTGGGTTGTTTTGTTTCATCTGCATTACATGCCCTATCCACCTTAGATATATTATCTTAATAAGTTTTATGATATCAGGTTCCTGGTATATTCTATAAAGTTCAAAGTTGTATCGTCTTCACTACACTCCATTGTCAATCACTGCTTCATATATTCGCCTGGGTTGCAACCTGATGAATTGTCGATTTACCGCCTCTGAAACCAGCCTGGTATTTTCCTACTATCCATTCTGCCACATCTCAAATGCTTCCAGTTTTCTGCACTTTGAAGCACTTGAGATGTGGCTATATCGGAGTAAGCTTAAGATCCCATGGGCTGACCGAGTCACAAATGAGGAGGTCCTCAGAAGAATGAATAAGAACCGAGAGGTACCGACCACCATCAAATCTCGAAAGTTACAGTTTTTCAGACATATTATGCGAAATGAATCCAGATATGCTCTCCTTCAAGCCATCCTGCAAGGAAAAATATTTAGAGAACGAGGTCCAGGAAGAAGAAGAACATCTTGGTTAAAGAACCTCAGAATCTGGTTCAATACAACATATGTGCAGCTTTTCCGCGCTGCTGCAGATAAGATAAACATTGCCATGATGATAGCCAACATTCGTAACGGATAGGCACTTCAAGAAGAAGAAGAATCCATTTTGCATATGGTGTCATACGGTGTCATAGTACTGTGGAAAATATTTTATAAGCTGCGTTAAGAAGCGTAATTCCTCTGTGGTTAGAGCATTCAAAGATATCTCATTTTTGTGTATGGTGCAAAGTTTTCCAATATTCCAATCATTGGGGAGAGATTTCTGTGTCCATATTTCTTTTATAAGCTGCTGTAATGCCATTATAGTATCATGGCCACCTTCATTATATAGCTCAACTGGGAGATTATCTATTCCGGGTGATTTGTTTCTTGCTAGTTTTTTAGTTGCATCTTTAACTTCAAGAATCGTTAGTGGTTCCTCTTCCTTCTCGTCTATTCCCCTTACCTCATCTCTTTCGCCTTCCAGGTTTTCTTCTTCCTCTATATTAAGTGTCTGATTAAAGGATTCCACCTATCTATTCAATACATCTTTCCTTGTTGATAATAGTCGCGATCCAGATTCGGCGAGGCGCTAGACAAGGATGTATACTTTCACCTATATTATTCAAACTATATTCAGAGGAAATATTTAGTGAAGCCTTGAAAAATTGCAAACATGGAATCCCTTTAAATGGAGAACGCCTAAACAACATCCGCTATGCAGATGACACCGTTATTTTTGCAGACAGTTTAAACAGTTTACAGCAACTAATAAACAAGTAAATCTTCTTCTTTGTCAACCATTTTCCATCCACTCCTGAATGTAGGTCTCTCCCAATTGCTTCCATCTTTCTCTATCTTGCGCCAATCTAATCCACTGTTTGCCTGCCACTGTTCTTATGTCATCTACCCATCTTATGTAGTGAACAAAACAAGTAAATAAAGTAACTGAAAGATTTGGACTACAAGTAAACATATCAAAAACTAAATTTATAGTTATCAGCAAAAATAAAATTAGAGACAACTGCTTATCAAGAATACACCAGTGGACCGAGTAAAACAGTTTACCTATCTTGGAACAATATTAAACGAACGATGGGATCACTCACAAGAAGGAAAATGTAGAATAGAGAAGGCTAGAAGGGCATTCAACAACATAGCCAAACTCTTTAAAAGCCACAACCTTAATCTGGATATAAAAGTAAGGCTCCTGCGATGTTATGTCTTCTCGATATTATACTACTGAGTTGAATCCTGGACACTCACTGAAGCGTTATAGTTCTCCATAACAACAACTAATCTATTTAAAGCATTAGTTAATAAAATAATTATAGCCAGAATAATAGCCAATATTCAAAACAAATAGGCACTACCAAAAGAAGAATAGGTCGCCATTTTGCGACTTCTGCATTGTCTTGTGGTTGCCTTAAATACTTTTCAGTTGATGTTAACTTTCTTATAGAATTCTTTCTCTTCGTTGAAGTTTTTTATATATTTAAGTTCCTTATTTAAGTGGTTTCATTTTTTTCTTGTGTGTATTCTCTTTTATTTTCTTCTCTTTGTCTGGTAATTCTCTACAGTTGTTCTAGTTCGTTGGGCAAGCATCTTCATTTTTTCCTTTTGTTTCATTCTTGCATTCATCATCAAACTAATGATTTGTATGGGCACAAATTTCTGTTCCTATTTCATCTTTCGCTGCTGCTTCAATGTCTTCCTGTAGATAGGATATTATTATCACTATATATCCGTAAATAGAATACTATATAGGTAAGAGAAATAAAATAAGACTTGCATTCAATTTAATTTTACTACCAAAACGACCGGTTTCGCTTTCTACACTTTGCAAAGCATCTTCAGGTCAAACGGTACAAAGTAAATTAAATGATATAATATAAAATAAAAATAAAATAAAATCCTATATATTGTTGTAATGAGATTGCCGGACTTAACAAAAACGAAACATATCACGAGAGAAAGCTAGGTCCTCACCCTAGAACGACGCCACCAGAAGTGTCTACCTCTACCTTTCCTTCAGAAAATTACCAGCCCTCCTTATAAATTACCAGTGACATACGGTCAAACTTTTTCTACCCATCGAAGTCTATTAATTTAGAAAGAGGCAATAGAATTTGTCGGTGTAAGAGGGTTGCAATTGCAATTTTTATAGTACTCATTCACGGACGGAAATTCATGTTACGTTTTCACAATTCAGCAACAAGCAGTTGAAAAATTGAAAACACATAGACCTCAGTAGCGTATCAGTGGTAAGTTGCATGAAAAAAATTAAATGAAATTAAAAAAAAGTTACAGTAGTATTCGTCAAACCAGCACTTATAGTACTACCTTTTGATTTTGGATGTGGATTCAAAATATGAATGTACAATTTGAGTGTTAAATTCAGACGTTAATTATTATCTCGAGCTATCGAAAACCTTCTTAAGCATCGCTGTCGTGTCTTCACAGCTGACATCGCACATGTAGCAGAAAGATAAGACCATAAAAGCCTATAGATAGATAGATAATATATATTATTGAAGTAAAATAACTTACCTATATTATACTTATTTTGAATTATCTGCGTAATATTCTGTAAGGTCCAAGAGTTCACATCAAAACCCGTATTGGTGATGTTCCAACCACCTAGTTTTTCTATTAATGCTATCATAGGTTTTGCTCCTAATGCTTCTACAGTCTCGTTTACGTCCAGGCAAGATTCGTAATACATTTTTGCCTTTTGTTCAGCCTTTGACTTCAACGTATCTATCGGTTGTTCTAAAAATAACAAATCAATTACAGTATAACAATAAAACACTGAAAACTTTTTTTCAAAACTTCCACAAAATTTATTATAAAATCTTATCACTATAGCTGTTTCGGCAGAGTGCCTTTCTCAAGTAATCTATTTTTGGCATGGGTTTACACTTTATAGTCACTAATGAAATAGGTTGAGGAGGGGAGAACTGTTTGTCTCAAGTTGGTCATTCATAGATTCTAATAAAGATAGCTTAAGGCCTTTATTTTGGATATGAAGAATTTGAAATTCGTCATTAAAAGAATGATTATGATCTAGAAGGTGAAGTGCGTATGTAGAATGTGATTTTCTATTACCGAAAGCCCTTTTATGTTCTGCTATACGTTTGTTAAAAGTTCTACCAATTTGACCGATGTAAGCTTTTTATTGCTTTTTATTTTGGCTCTTTCTGTTTTTAATATATCTGCCTAAGTTGTTGTTTATTCTAAAAGCTGGTGTTATTTCTTACTTTTTTATATGTTTGGCTATTTTTGTTGATATTTTGAATATATATGTAATCGAGCAGAAGGTACTGGCTTTTTTTTTTGGTGGTGGAAATACTAACTCTCCTACTACAAGTTATCAGCCATCTTATGAGTTGAGCCGTGGTCATTCTTCAACATTTTGTCCGTTCGTGTATATTGTTTTGTCAATATGTCTTAATTTTCTTTGTGTATTTGTGATTGACCTCGTAGTGGGCCCTTTTCAACCAGTACTGGAAACCTGGGGTTTTCTGCGCAGTATGGGTATGCTATTACGGCACAAATTTCGAGACTTCGCACAATATGGCTACGCTATAATCTATAAAATCATGTCGCGAAAATGTTTTTATTGAAACTGAATTGAATTGAAAACTAAATTAATGTTTTCAAATACTCATTCACCTACTTTTGTTGTATATAAATTCTTTCTCCATACTAATGAATGAATAATTTATAGTCACTGTTTTAATTATCGAAAGTACCAGCATCGTACTTGAAATCGATCAGCATTACTAAAACACACCATTTAAATGTAAAACAGTATTTGTTAATAAATACGTACCTAAAACTCTTTTAATAACCAGTTGGTTTTGTTGTTCCAACTTCATGAATGTCCCCCACGTGGTTTTGGCGTCGGGAATAGGGTTGGCTTTTACCCAACCATTACAAGCGTATTCATAGAAATCGTCACAAGGATCCAAGGTAGTGTCCATGGCTTCTAATATAGAATTAGCTATTCTAATGCAGGATTTATTCAAGCAGGGCCCTGGTGTCCCCGAAGGAATTATAATCATCTAAAATAATAATAAATCGCGATTAAGCAGATTTTTCTAGTAAAATAAATAGTTTTATTGTATATTTGAACAGGTTTTGCATGGGTTTTCGATAACTAAAGGATTACATCAGTGGTGCCCCATTTAGTTCACCTTAAACCTACAATCTTTTTCCAACATTTTATAACAAAAAAAATGTAACATATGTACTTATTTTCGAAATTAACTAAAAATGTACTACTTCTCCTGGTATCACTCCCATCGAAGTGGATATTGTAATAACTAGTATACCTTTACAAACTACTCTCATGAAAACTCCACTTACGGTTTATACTCCTTTTCCCCTTTATTTTAGGTAGCATATTTTTAATAGTGAATATATTTTCTTCTTTGTCTCAAATACTAAAAATCTCTTCTTTTTACTATTGTCAATACCTCACAAACTCTTTAAATCTGTAAAGTACCTCTTTATTTTTAACTAGTGATTTTGCCCATAGCGTGTATGTCACGTCGTTTGATTTAACGTGCCATATGCTAGGATTCGCCTAGTTGTTTAATTTGTACTGTCAGAGGAAGGTTAGTAAAGCAAATTTATATTATAGTGTGCCTATAATCATCCATAGTAACATGTGATATTTCGTGTGTCGCTATACGTGCATTAATAATGAAGATACTGTGTAGTGCCCTTCTGGTAGTCACCTTGTTTATTTTTTTTTTATCTTAATATATTCGTTATATCCTCCACTTTCATTTAACACATCATACGCTCCAATCGAACCAATAACAGGGGATATATGATGTTATACCCTTTTGGCAATGCTGAAATGTGTGTTTTTTCTATCTCAACAAATTTAATAGCCATATTTTTTCTAATGACGTATAATACGTCATGGCTCGTTGAACTATTCTACCCTCGCCATAAAACGCTCAAAAAATAAACCGAATGAATCTTAGCGGTTTCTTATGGGATTTTATATGGGAAAAAAGGAAAAAAACGGTATAGTCTGTTAACTTCTAATATTAAGCTTTAAATTATTTTGCTAAATAAATCTTACCTTGCAATTACAGTAACCTATATTTTTAGCAATTTTACGAGAAAAAGTTAATTATTGATGAAGTAGTAAAATTTCCGAGTAAGGATATATGAATCATCAATTTGTAGAATTAATTAGCAATAAATTAACCGTCAATCAATCGAGCAACACCTCTGTAATTTTCAAATGCCGATCGATCTAAAATATTTGGCAGGAGAGGACCGGGACGCCGTCGTATCTCGCGGTTAAAAAACCTCCGACAATGGTTTGGGATGACCTCTGCGGAGCTGTTTCGCGGAGCAGTCAACAAAACCATGATAGCCTTGATGATTGCCAACATCCGGACCGGATAAGGCACTGAAGAAGAAGATCTATCCCCCTTTTTATATATGGGGCATAATAAAGTTTTGGTCTAATCTTTGGGTTATTTTCCTCTTCCCATATGCTCTTATTAAGACTATAAATCTTTTTCGCAGTTCTTCCCCTCCATTCTTCAGTATTACCGCAGCTATTTCGTTTTTTTCGGGTCGTTCGTTATTGTTGAACCCATTAATTATATTTTCAATCTCTCCTTCACTAGGCAGTTCTATTATTATGCCATTATCCTGTATTATCGTTTCGAAAAAACAAAATATGATTGAAATGTCAGTTGGTAGTTCAGATGTCTCTCCTAGGTGGCGCTAGCCTTTTATATAGATACATAGATTCTATTCATTCAATATTAAGAAACAATAATAACGAAATAATTATAGATGCAAAAGACAAACTGGCGAGATGGAAAGAATACATTTAGACACTTTTGACGACGATGGACCTTGTGCTCCACTTTCCATAGATAATTAAATAAATGAAAAAGTTCCAGAAATAACTAAAGAAGTTATTCATGCAGTACTTAAATGCTCAGAAAAGCATAAACACCACCGGTTTAGATAATACCAATGTCGAAGTACCTAAATTAATTATAGACAATTCTTCGCCCTTCTTCTATCTAGGCTTTAAAGCCTGTTTCTTTTTCTTTGATACATTTCTCTTTCGTCGTTCCACAGTAATTCTACATTGAATTTTTCTTCGATGATTTCTTGTAGAAAATGTTTTGGTGTTATTTTCATTCTTATTGTTGCTAGTACTAGTTTGTGTTCACTCCCTGCGTCTGCTAAGTTTAAAGTTCAGATATCTAGAATCTGCTTTGGATGGATTTTTCTATTAGTGACCATAAAATCAATCATAGATTTGTGCCCCTTGGAGTTTTCAAATGTATATTTATACTGCAGCTTATAGTCGAAAAATGTATTATTGATTTTTAGTTCGTTAAAAGCACAGAGATTAGCCATGAGTTCTCCATTTCCGTTTCAATTTCAGGCAATGTTTGCAATTTCAGGCAATGATGGTAAAAACCTAGACTTAATAACAGAACTGTTCTTGTTGAAAAATTCTGAAATATCTTCAAAATACAGACTCAATTTATCACCTGCATTCTTCTTCTTCAAGTTCCGCTCCTATCGGAGATTGGAAATTATTCTGGCAATTATAATTTTATTGATTACGCGCCTGAATAGTTCAATTGAACTGCATATAAACCATTCACGGAGATTGCGTAGCCACGAGATTTTACGTCTTCCTACGCTTCTTCTGCCTTTGATTTTACCCTGCATTATATTCCTTAGTAGTTCGTATTTTTCACCTCTCATGATGTGCCCCAAATATTCCAATTTTCTGATTTTTATGGAATTTAAAACTTCGCATTGTTTTCCTAGTTGTTCGCGAACTTGTTCGTTTGTTTTGCGATCCATCCATGATATTTTCAAAATACGTCGGTAACACCACATTTCGAATGCTTCTAGGTTTTTAATCCAAGCTTCAACTCCATACAAAACTGTAGAGAAAATATAACATCGAAGCATTCTTATTTGAAGCGATATATTGATATCGCGATTACAAAAAAGTTTTCTCATTCTATTAAAAGTTGACCATGCAATTTCAATGCGGCATCTTATTTCTTCTGTGATCCATGCTCCAAGGTATTTGTACGAAGATTTGTTCAATTTCTGTATTATCTAGTACTAGCTTAACCTTGATGTTTTGTGCTTTTGTAAATACCATGAACTTGTTTTCTTTATTTATTTTTAGTCCATAATCGTTGCAATATATATTTAGTTGTTCAGCAAGGTGTTCAGCTATGTAATGTCACCTGCATGATCCTCCCTAAATAATTCAGTCCATGTTTTCAGTCTTTTAAATTCATTGTCATATATTGGAAAGATATGCCACTTCCTGTTAAAGCATTAACATTACTGTGATAATATGTTTGTTCTTAACATTGACCCTCACACTGTCATGAAAATTTAAAAAATCCAATCACGTCCATGAACTTACGCCATACCAACCAGTGTTGTGATCATTATTAAAAAACAAAACTACAACTATTTTTGTAAGTAATTAGCAACTTAGGCTGTTTCTTAAGGCTCAAAGTATTTTCCTTAGAAACGAGGTAGGTACTAAGTAATTTCGAATTTTAACTAGAGTGTTAATTATTTACACTGATATGGTAAAATGTGCTAATAATCGATACAAAGCCAGTGAAAACGAAAACCACAAAAAATTTAAGTTATGGAATCAGATTACCAAGTTTATTGTTAGTGGATTTTTTTTCTCAATTTATTTTGGTAGTTCGTTCCTTGTGATTGAAACAAAAAACTGTGACTAAACAATTTAGTTCGCCAAGGAACAACCTCCAACGAAATTGTCCTTTAAATGATCTTAAATCTCGTGTTTATAAAAACAGTTCTTTGCATATTTCTGAGACTATTTTCTTGTTGAATTTTTGTTCCGTACAATATTTCTTCTTCTTCGTCATTATAAGCGATTCTGCTTGTTCAATGACGGAATAATACCTTTATAGAAGGTTATCACTCCGTCTTTTGCGCGGTCGTCCGATACTTCTGCCAATTGGTGACTTATCTCTTGCTATTTTGACGACACGGGTCTCCTCCATTCTTTTTTTCTATTTTACACTGTACGTTACATTTTCTTCTAATGTCTTCACTTCTCTTTCGATCTATCAGCGTATTTTCTGTAATTCTTCTCGGTACTCATCTCATCTCTGCCGTTTCAAGTAGCCTTTGCGTTGTGGCTGTGTAGGGTCTTGTTTCTGAGGCATATCTCATTTTTGGTCTTACACTGGCTTTATAAATTCTTGACTTCCTCTCAGTGTTAAGGTGTTTATTTCCCATATAGTGTTATTAAGGCATCCCGCCAGTCTATTTGCTTTTTTGTACTTGATCTCTCACTTCTTTGTCCAGGTCTCCATAGCTAGACAGTGTAATTCCCAGGTATTTTACTTCCATTACTTGTTCAATACTGATGCCATCAATTTCTATTTTACATCTAGTTGGTACTTTGCTAACTACTATTGTTTTAGTTTTCTGAAATGTCATATTAAATTATTTTACTCTTATGTTAAATCTGTGGACCAGTCTTTGTAGATTATCTTCATCTTCGCTATTAATATTGCGTCGTCTGCGTAACAGAGTATTTTTATTTCTTTGTTTCCCATTCTGTATCCTCTTCCTATGTTAACGCTTTTGATGATTTCATCCATGATTAAATTGAAGAACATGGGGCTCAATGAATCCCCTTGTCTTATTCCGCTGCCTATTTCTATAGGCTCTGTAAGATGTTGTTTTGGTAGAAGTTTTCGATAGTTTTTATAATATTTAGGGGAATTTCTCTTTTATACAGAAGATAGATTACATATTTGAGTCTTACTCTATCAAACGCTTTCGTTAAACAGGCGAATAGTGATTGCCAGATCAGCATTTATACGAATGAAGCCACTCCTGACGTCTAGGACTATCATCAGACTACGGAGACTACTATGTACCATTCGCTGTTATATATTTTCAATATTATTATATGGAGCTGAGACTTGGACATTAAAAAAATGCAATTTAAATGTCCTCTTCTCTCCTTCGTTGTCCTACCATGTTTAATAGTGAAAATTTAAAAAAATGCATATTTTATAAAATGTCTTAGACTCAGCCACTTTCTTAGGGAAAGAAAGATAAATCTTAGGAAAGGAAAATAAAATAAGGGAAAAATGTATATGACATAAAATGTTTATCGTCTCGTTCGGTATAAAGTTTTAATTCACGTATTTAAAATTCCATTCTGTATAAGATATGTAACATTCGAATAACATTTCAAAAATCTGGGAAGCAGAACTTTTTAGTGTCTCTTCGAATATAGTAAATCATATTTAAATGTTTATTTTACTCAACCAAATTGCCTCTTATCAAAGTTTTCAATCAAGATAGATGTGAGACTCGAAGGAAATAGCGCTCCGAAAACATTTTACTGAAAATAATTTGTAAAAAATACGGTAGTAAACCTGGCGTTACCTGTTGGAGATCTACAAAAACTGAATTTTTTTACGCAGGTACAATCAATAATACAATACGAAAATTTAAAATACATGCAGACAAATAAAACGTTGTACTAACCTTAGTTTCTTCTAATCTATGCTCAGTAACATGTAAAATTATGGCTAAAATAAATATCGTGAACAAAAGTATGCCCACTAAGAGCAACAGCACTTTTTCCAACGGCGATCTCATCTTCCAGATAGTACTACCGGCGTGATACCGTATGTGAGTGGTGCTACTGCTAATGCCTTCATTTAACTGAACACTGTTAACACTATCGTCATCTGCAAAGTCTGCATTTGTGTACCTCGTCATCTGCAACAAAAGAAAAGAAAGCGTTTATAACTCTCCACGTATAAGGAATATCCCTCCACGTATTGGATAATTATTTGCTATGCACATAGCCACATAAAGGATAGTGATAAGCGATAAGATTAATTCAAGCAGGATGCTTCGATTTAGCTGGGAATGGTATCTTTTGTGTTTTATATAGAATAACAACCTTCTTAAGCATTGACAGAGTGCAATTTAGCAACGTATAACGTTTATTATAGGCAGGAGTGGAAATACTAATCAAAAATAAGTGGAAGAACAGGGCTAGAACATGGGAGACAATCAACGAGAGGATTATTAAAATGCATATAGACATATACGGTAAAGAGACAGTGATACTGGGAGTGTCTGCACCAACAGACGATTCCCCGAGAATAGAAAAAGAAAATTTCACGGAACAACTTCAACACCAAAAAGAGCTAATCAAGAAGAACGTGGAGATAATTATAACAGGAGACCTTAACGCCAGAACCGGAAGGAAAGAAAACGATAAAGTAGTGGGGAGATTCGGAGAGTATGAACAAAACAATAACAAAACGTCTGATTAAATTATGCGAACTAAACAACCTAAAAATCACCAACGGATTCTTCAGACATAAAAATATTCATAAATATACATGGACGCAAAAAACACGAAAGCTGAAATCGATAATAGAATACGTAATAGTCAAACAAGATACCACAATAAAGATAAAAGATGTGAGAGTCAGAAGAGGAGCAAAATTGACTATAAACTACTGACAGCAAAAATGGGCATTAATTGGAAACATAACAAGACCCCGTCTATAGAAGAACCGTTGAACACTATAAGAGAAAAACAATACAATATAGAACTACTCCAAGAACAATCAATAAGAGAACTATACAAACAACGTCTAGACCAAAAATTAATAGAATTCAGATACGACAATATCGATGAAATTTACGAGCATATTAAGGTGAGTATAAAACAAGCAGCTTTGAAGCCCTTGGAGAGAAAGAACATATAACACATAAACAGCACTATGAAATAAATAAACCAACAAAAAAAATAATTGAAGAAAAAAAAGCAACTACACAGAAAATGGCTGACTACAAACAACGATGAAGTTTATAAAGAATATAGAGAAAAAGATAGAGAAGTAAAAAACAAATAACACAACAAAAGAATGAAGAATGGGAAAGAACCTGCTTAAATATTGAAACAAACATAGGAGGTACAAGAACTTCAGAGTCATGTAAAGTACTAAAAGGATTGAAACAAAACTCAAAAGAAAAAATTAAATTGGGAAATATACAGGTCAAAGAATGGATGGACCGAAGGAGCTATTAACCGAACAAAGACCACAATTCATTGGAAAAGAAAACAGGCAAAGACGAAGCAGATCTCCACAACAAGAAATAGAATTAACAGATAGGGAAATGAGAACGGCCATAAAAGCAATCAACATAGTGACCACAATCGTACCATACTTTTTTTGGTTTCCTCAGGACTAATCAACAAAATCTAATTGTATTCTTTGTTTTTTTTATATTTATGTTATCTGTAAAATCAACCATTGCTAATAACCCTTGTGGTTGAAGCAGTTTCAAATAAAAAAAAATTACTAATAAAATCCAGTTTGAACGAAAAGAAACTTACTTGCCAAATAACAAATAACCAAGAAATACTGTATTGGACAATTGTTTAAATAAAATAAAGTAACTATTTACTTAAAACATTTTCATAACTTGCTATTCACAATACACATATATTATATTTTATTTAAAGATTTTTGACGTCAGTCAAAATAAACAAGCCACAAAACAAATATAAAAAATTCAAATACAATATTTGCAAGTACATAAGTCTGAATTCATTTAAATGTTTTACAAACTTTTTATTTTAAAAATAGGTTGAATACTAATGGGTATTACTAAAAAAATACGAACAAAGTTATATTACGTTTATCAGATAGTGTTGCACACATTAGTTGTACGAACGAGTTGTATTAATAAAGAAAATCTTTAATTTTATTTATTTCAGGAATTAATCGTAGTTCGTAAGTAAAAAATGGGTTGAGTGCCAAAAATCGATAATTTTTTTAGTACTTAAGTGTGCTATGTGCTTAACCCAATGTTGTATAAAGTGAGCTAACTTTACAGCTACTTAGAAGTAGATCTAAAGAATGTCATATGTTGTGGTAACTATTTAATAGAAAACTGAATCTTGAATTCTTCCAGTTACTTGTTGATTAATATTATTAGGACTTCTCATGGTTTTAGTAAAGAACTCAAGACCGTAAATGAAACTGCTTAATACTTATATGTAAACGTAAACGTCAAAATTTAAAGAAACTTAATTGTTTGTAATAATGAAATAAAAATCAATGTTACAAATATATTAATGAAATTATAATGAAATATTATTGAAAAAGAATGTCCTTGCCGGAGGAGGGTTGATTTCAGCCAGATACCCGTTATCAGGTACATTCGCGACAAGCTGTTTCCGGGATCAAATCATCATCAGGTCATTTAGGTTTTAACACCATATGATCGTATGTGTGTCAAGTTTAAGGCATGATTCACAACTTTTTTTAGTTTTCACAAAACTAACATTTTGGCACTTAGCCCGGATTTTACTTATGTGCTACATTTATTAGCAGCATTACTAATTTTGTAGTATATTGTATATTATATACACTTCTCCAAGAAATTAACGCACCACTTTGAAATATTAAAATATTTTATTAGCGTTAATAAAAATTTCCATTGTAACGTTATATTTTGCAAGCCCCTTGTATATGCTATTTGTACACTCTATATTTATTGACTGTGTTTTATCGCTATATTTTTTTTGCAACAAAACAAAAAGAAGCAAAAAATGTACTAATTCTATAAATATACTAATTTCCAAGTGTTCACGAATTTTATTCGGCTACTGTTTAATTGTTGATTATTGTTAATTGTGTTTATTATGGAGCGTCAATCACGTAATTTAACCCGAGATTAATGTGCCCAAGCAGTGATACTGTCGGAAGAAGGTTGGAGTTACCGAAGAATTGGTAGTCGGTTTAATGTGTCCCACACATCCGTCTCACGGATGTTAGAAAGATTCCTCATACTCGCAGACCAGGGCAAGGACGAAACCGGGTAACTACCCCTATTCATGAGCGATTTTTAAGAATTTCTGCTCTTCGACAACATTTTGTAACACATCGAAGTCTACGAGACGTGCATGCTATACAAATTAGTATTGAAACTATTTGCCAGCAACTTAGGGAATACAACTTAACACCTAGGATTGCCGCCCGAGGTCCTCTATTAACTGCAGAGCATCGAAGGGGAAGACTATATTTTGCCAGAGAACACGTTAATTGGTTAGAGGTTGACTGGGAACGAGTGCTATTTACTGATGAATCCCGATTTTGCTTGTACAATAACGACAGACGTGTTCGTGTGTTGTGACGACCCAACGAAGATATGCTCATTGTGACTTCTCACACACCACATTTTTTGGTGGAGGATCAGTTATGTTGTGGTGTGGTATTTCTTTGACCGCACGTACGGACCTAGTGGTCATACAAAATGGAACTGTTGCAGCTGAAAGGTACATATTGGAGATCCTGGAGCAACATGTAGTACCATTTGCTTCTTATATCGGTGAAAATTTCTTACTAATTCAAGATAATGCCAGACCTCCCGTTGCACAGATCGTCAGAAATTATCTAGAAGAGGTAGAAATTAACACTATGGAATTGCCAGCACATAGTTTGGATTTAAATCTAATTGAAAATCTCTGGGATATCCTTGGTAGGCGATTAAGAGCGACACCGATCCAACCAAACAACTTACAGGAAGTGGGAGAGAGGTTGATCCAGATTTGGAGAGAACTAGACCAAAATGAAATACGGTAATTAATTTTAAGTATGGGCCAACGATGTGAGACTGTTATACGTAGTAGAGGTAGAAACACTCGTTATTAAGACTTTTTTCGTATTTTAGTTTACTTTTCTTATCATTATTTTTTTAGAATTTTCTGTTTTATTTTTTTTTCTCCTGTATTCCAACATTTTCTGATGATTAGACAAATTGTTATAATTACTAATAAAATCTGGTAGAATAAATCTGGTGAAGTTTTATTTTTTATTCTTTGCCTGTTTAAAAATAAAATTGATGTATTGAAGTGGTGCGTTAATTTCTTGGAGAAGTGTATATTGCATTCAATAGAATGCAACCTTTGTTAATTGACAATAGAATGTCACCTTTTTGAAACAGTGATATTATCTTCTTCTTCTTGTAGTGCCTATCTGTTTCGGATGTTGGCGACCATCTTGGCCATCTGTATTTTGCAAACTGCGGCTCTGAAAAGATTTGTGGTCGTTGTGTTGAACCACGTACGTAGATTTTTAAGCCAGGAAATCCTTCGCCTTCCTGGTCCACGTTTTCCTTCTACTTTTCCTTTTTTATTGTGGTCAACAACTCTTTTCCTTTTTGTATTCTTAATAAAACGTCCTGGTTAGTAACCTGGTCGGTATAGAATATTTTCAGGATTCAAACACACACTTCGAAAGCCTCAATTTTCTTACACGTAGCGTTTGGGAGGAACAGACAAGAACTCCCTGGTCGTTAACCGGCGAAACCCTTGTCAAACATCGAAATAAGACAAACTAAAATTATCAAAAGTAAAAATAGGTACGTGGAACGTCAAAAGCATGTATCATCCTGGTAAAATGCATAAAATTCTTAAAAAAATGAGAAGAATGAATATAAATATATTAGGTGTAAGCGAATTATGGTGGCCTAACTCAGGATACGTTTCGACAGAAACCGGTACCTAATATTACTCGGGAAACATTGATAACCAGCATAGATGTGGAGTAGCAATTATTTTCAATACAGAGATCAAAAAGTCAATGGAGAGTTTTGTCTCAATCTCAGAAAGAGTGATGCTACTACAAAATTGCAAAAAAGTATATGCGCCAACGACGGATGCAACAGAAGATAAAGTAGAAACATTCTACCAACAAATTAAAGATGCACTGAAAATAAAAAAAGAGCAGGGAAATCACGGTAGTTATGGGCGATTTCAATGCAAAAGTCGGCAAGAGAAGAACTGGAATAATAATGGGAGATCAAGGACTAGGGGAACGTAACGATAGAGGAGATCGTCTAATACAATTCTGCCAAGAACAAAGTCTAATAATCACAAACACGTTCTTTAAATTTTCTATGAGATGGTTATATACATGGCGCTCACCAGCAGATAAACTGGAAAAAGTGGTAAGAAACCAAATCAATTATATAATGATTACAGAGAGATATCGTAACACCATCAAATCAGTTAAAACATATCCAGGGGCACATGTCACATCAAACCATAACCCATTAATCGCTAATGTCACACTTAAGCTTAAACGTACTAGAAAACCACAAAGAACTCCAAAATTAGATGTTATTAAAATTAGAAAACTGAAAGAAGCTGATATAAAAAACAAACTCCACCAGAAAATATACGAAAACTTTGATAAATTAGATACTAACACCTACGAGATAAACCAATAATGGAACACATTAAAAAACTGCCTCCTCGTTCCATGCAAAGAGATATTAAAAGAACCGATAAGAAACAGAGACAACTGAATGACCGACGAAATACTCGGCAGGATGGACCAAAGAAGACAAGCCAAGAACAAAGACAGTCATAATTACAAAATCATTAACAATGAAATCAGAAAAATGATAGGAGAGGCAAAACTAACTTACTATAAGGAAAAATGTAAAGAGATAGATCTTCAGAACAAATACAACATATTTAACCTACATAAAAAGCTTTAAAAAATGACAGGGCTGCATAAAAGAAACCACAACACAACTCTTTTATATAAAAATGAAAATACTATGATAACGACTGACGAAAAGCTAAAACGATGAAAAGAATATATGGAATCGTCGACGAAAGAAAAAACCTACTAGACATATCTTGTACCGATCAACTGCCTATTGATATCATTAAAATAATAGAAAATTTGTACATGCATGACGTCCTCTTAAACCTCTTTAATCAAATTTATCATTCATGTGACATACCCAATGAATGGTTGACCTCAACATTTATTTGTCTTCCCGAAAAGAAAAATGCTAGAGAATGCACCGACCACCGCACCATAAGCCTGATGTCTCACACACTTAAAATGTTTTTAAAGATCATCAATCAAAGCATTTATCAAATACTTGATATGGATATTGAAGACACCCAATTTGGATTCCGTAGAGGCGTAGGCACCCGTGAAGCTCTCTTTGCATTTAACGTACTAATCCAGAGATGCTTGGATGTGAACCAATATATGTACGTCTGTTTCATAGATTACAACAAGGCTTTCGATAAACTTCACCACGCAGAGCTAGTGGACGTCCTCAAAGCAAAACAATTACAATAAGATGACTTTCGAATTATAATAAATCTATATTATAAACAGTAGGCACACATACGCATTAATGAACACACATCAGAAGAGTTCGAAATTAAAAGAGGAGTGCGACAGGGGTGTGTATTATCACCACTACTATTCAATGCATACTCTGAAGAAATTATGAAAAGAGCTCTTGAGGGAGAAACAGCAGGAATAAAGGTCAATAGAACCCCAATTAACAACATTAGATATGCGGACGATACTATCATAATAGCAGACAACCTCCAAGACCACCAAAAGCTAATGAACAAGATAGTTGACTATGTAGAAGAATATGGATTATCAATAAACATCAAGACAACTAAATTTATGAGGGTGTCAAAAACCCAAAATAATGATGAAACCGGACAATTAACAGTAAAACTTTAGAACAAGTTGAAAACTACAATTATCTTGGCACAATAATTAATCACACAAACGATTACTCCAAAGAAATGAAATTTCGAATGTAGAAAGCACGAACAAACTTCAATAAAATGAGAAAGGTACTTTGTGCAAGGGAACTGAAATTAGAATTGAGAGTTAGGCTGGCAAGGTGTTATATTTTCTCGACTCTGCTTTACGAGATAGAAGCATGGACACTTAACGCGACGACTACTAGAAAATTGGAAGCATTTGAACTGTGGGTATATAGAAGAATTCTAAATATATCATGGACCGAGCATGTAACAAACAACGAAGTCATGAGAAGAGTCAACAAAAGAATGGAAATATTGGAAACCATTAAGATAGATAGATAGCTCCGTCGCGGAGATGGCACGTAAAGAAGAAGAAGCGTCTGTGAGAGTCCATGACTCAACTCCGTGCAACAGTATAGGAAAGATATAACATCGTAATAAACTGATTTTTGTGGTTACTGATAAATCATGGCATTTGAATAGATTAGCCATTTTTTGAAATGCAGATCTTGCTTTCTCTATCCTACATTTTATTTCTAGTGAATGGTAACAATTTTTATTCACGTTCGTACCAAAGTAGGTGTATCTTTTTACTCTTTCTATTGATTGGCCATTCATACTGATTCTTTTAATTTGCTGTTCCTTCTTAAAGATCATCATACATTTTGTTTTCTTAATGTTCAGTGAAAGTCCATATCTCTGACTCACTTCTGTGATTCCTATCATTAATTCCCGGAAGGCTTCATAACTATCAGCGAATACCACCGTTTCATCCGCATATCTGAAGTTATTGATACATTCTCCGTTATTTCGAACTCCGGTTTCAACGTCCTCTACTGCTTCTTGAAAGATTTCCTTAGAGTATATGCTAAACAGCAAGGTTGATAGTATACATTCCTGTCGGACCCCAAGTTTGATTTTGATATTCTTCTTCTCCTATCAAAGAGTTCTATGTATTTAGTCCATACGCATATTTCTTGATTTTTATCTGTGATGATGCTCCCCTGTTGATTTTGCAGTTTGCTAGTTGTGTTAGATTTTTGAAGACCAGCTGCTTGTTTTACCTTTTTAAGCATATTAAATGTATCGTATTTTTCTTCACACTGTGTTTTAACCAATTTTCTTTGGCCTTTCGTATTTTGGTTCTTATTTGTCTCTGAATAATTTTGTACATTCTTTTGTTATTCTTTGATTTTCTTCTTTCTTCCAAGAGCTGCAGTATATTGTCATTCATCTAATTTTTCCTCTTCTCTTTATTTTCTATTAGATGTTCTTCTCTTATCTTATTAAAGATTTCACAGTGATATAACTTGTGCTTATGTTTGGTGCTTGCGACTGATGTCCTTAAAACTTTTTTCAGAATTATCCATACATGAATTTACAAGAAGTGTTAGTTTCAGATGAGTGACACTGTATTCGGATTTCGAAAAGGATTGGGAACACGACAAGCCCTTTTTGCCTTAAATGTGTTAACACAACGATGCAGAGATATAAATGTAGATGTATATGTAGGTTTTATTGATTATATAAAAGCATTTGACTGCGCGAACCTTTATAAAATAAACGAAATTTTTATAACATAGATAGATAGGTGATTAAGAAAAAACAGAAACATATTTCCCTGAAGAGTATATCTTGTGTTTTACTGTTTTATTACGAATAAAACTAAATCGTACAAATTTGGACTATTTTGAACAGTTGCCAAGGTCATTAAGAATACTCACGCAAAACATTTTAATTCAATAAACTTATTTATGAACTCGCAAAAAAAAACAGGGACATTATTAATAAATGTGTGGCAGATGGTGATATTAATAAATAATAGTACATGAATTCATATCAATTTAATTAGTATTTTTCAGGGAACCTTGTTTGCTACCAAAATAAAAATAGAAATAAAAATTAATTACGTTTGACACGCGATGTTGATATGCAGTTTATTTACCTCTAAATAGATTACTGATGTGTTTGACTTTGAACTTAAAATAAAAATTTTTCCAGAAGTATAGTCGGCAAACAGAATTCGGCTAAATAAGCTACATACAGAATTGGAAAGTATGTCCAAGTAAATATCTTTCACTAAATATCTGTCCAAGTAAATGTCTTTTATACATTTTATGCCATATTTTTTGTTATTATTCTACTTCCGGTTTCACCGCAAGTGTCCTCAACTTTTAGTTTAAAGTGTACAAAGTGTGGTAAAAAAGTTTTTTGAAACGAGAAATAAATCAAGCTTCCAAGACTTTTCGGCGCACTAAATCACATTTATCAATAAATCTTTGTTTCAAATCCTGCCAGAATGTTGGCCGTCTACACGGCCAACAATTTGATTTAGCCAAAATAATTTGGTTATTTAGTAAATCTAAATACTTGTCACCAGTCAAATTTCCGTCAAAGCTTACACATTGTCATGAAGGAAACTGCGAGCATTTTAAACATTTGAAGTGATTTTTTTTAAGTATTCTCATTCACAACTGAGAAAATGAAAAAGCTCTCTCGGAGATGAAAAACAATAAATCACCTGGAGAAGATAGGATAGTTATAGAAAAAATCAAAGAAGAAGAAGAAACGTTAATGTTTGAGAATATTTTAAAAAAGTTTTGTTTTTTGCATTAATTGTTTTCTGCAAAGTTTCTTGACAAAAATATATTTGCTATTGATACCACGGCCGAACTGAGATAAGGCCGAACAAATATTGAAATCAGCACAACACGGAAAAGCCCTGGTCCAGATGATAGTCACGTTGAACTGTTGACGGTACTTGCAGAAGAGTGAATTATCAGCCTACTACTGACTAGATTTAGTACTGACGAAATCGTAATTTACTATTAATTAATAAAATTAAACAAAATATTACTGAAAAACGAATATTAAGACGCAGATGGCAGCTGGCGAGAGCACTACAACACAAAACCAATCTATTGAATAGAGCTGCACCACAGTTAAGAGCGTTATAAAATAACCATAAAAACAATGGTATATATTCTTATCTAAAGGCGCGTTTTCACGGGTCGATTTAGGTTGAACGATTTGGATCGTTCGAGCATAATTCGATCTGTGTGGAAAGCAAAAAGGTTTACACGACAGGCGATGAATGTTAAATTAATTGTGGTACAAAATGACGTCACGTGAAATGATTAATGTAGGTGTGCAATTAATTTGTTGTGCAATTTGGGAAGAAATCGCTAAATCAAACAAAAAGAAAAAAAAACGAACGTGGTGGACCCAACCGTGGATTGTGAGACGAAATACACATGGTGCATCACAAATCCTGCTCCAAGAAATGGTTGTGGAAGATCCAGAGGCTTATAGAAATCATTTAAGAATGGATAATGCTCATTTTAGAGAACTTTTAGAAAAAAACTGCTAAGACAAGTCAAAAAACGATACAAATATGCGTGAAGCATTACCAGCAGGGCTGAAATTGCAAATAGTTCGTCGATTTCTAGCCACTGGAGACAGCTGTGTGTAAATGATTTATTAAGGACTAGTACAACAAAATGAATGTTTTTAAAAATAAAAAGCCAAATTAGAACCAATAAGTCATTAGGTCCAGAGCCACTCTTTAGTGATTTCAATACTTTGCTCAATTCACGATTGTATGTTGTTCTAATATATTTTATTTTATTTTTCAAGTTATTTTCAGACATATTGAGTTTATTCATATGTTGTAGAATTGCTTGCAATGCCTCTCGCCTCGCTTGTAGATTGCGATAAAGCTCGGTTTGTGGATTCCATAATACGTTATAGTTTTGATAAGCATCCAAAAATCTTGCCATGTCTGCATCTGATCATTTTTTAGTCATTTTTTCCGAAAATTACAGCTTTTCGTACTAAAAACAACAACTTTATACACGCCAGAAGTACTTTACTCGGCTTTCGGTACGTTGTGTTTCCGTTCGACCAGGTGTTTACACATTCGATTCCAGTCGTTCGACATCGATTCGGCGGCAATCGCCCGTCAAAAGTAGACAGTCTTTCTACTTCCGTCGAATCGACTCACTCCGCCGAACGGCCAAGTCGATTTAAGGTTTACATATTCAATTTGCTTTTGATTTTATAATCGACCTAAATCGTTCAATCCAGATCGACCCGTGAAAACGCGCCTTTAGACATCTTTTACCTACAAAAGCTACCGAGTATGCACTCTGGAAAACCCACATGCAAATAAGTGAAATGTAAAAAAAAGTTGTTAACTATCATTGAATAGATAGTTGTAGCATGGAAAAATATTTCATCTTTGATTATAAAAAACGTTTCCAAAAGGCAGGATTTATGGAAGCGATCCAAGACAATTTGGGACGTTTGAAGGAAAATACGACATTTTAGTGAGTCGATCACACTCCTTTTTACCCTTTCGGCCCTGACGGTGGCAATTACGAAGGTATAATTCGGCACAGATATCTGTGATATGACTTATTTTATTTCAACATAATTCTAATAGAGGGCGGCTACAGTTCCTATATAAATGATTTATATGTATTTGTGTCATTTGGAATGTAAACAAGTTTTGTTGGTCTACTTGAAGTAATGGCTGGTGAATGTGATCCTTTTTCACTTGGTAAGTATTTGTTTTTTTTGTTCTAATACTGCTATTGTGTTAAAAAAAAATTAATGAAGCTGTTGGTATTTACTAACTAACAATATGAAAACTTCATTTAAGAATAAATTGTAATTGTTTTTGCATTTGCTAATATTTGGTATGATCCTATAAAAGGCGTACGCAAATGCCACCAGTAGGTGTTAACGGTTACAAAAGTGGATTAAATAGATTAGAATTTATGACAAGATTTTAAACAATGAATTATTTTCAGATGAGGTTCCTACAATTGTATTTTACGGTAAAGGGAAAACTGAAGTTAACGTGACCCTTTTTCAAGCAGAAGAAGCATTAGCTGTTCTGAATGATGACTGTTCTGATATAGAAGATGATGGAGATCCAGATCATAAAATGGCTGATATGTCAACATCAGATGAGGATGAAGTAGCATTAGAAAAAGAAGAAATTCTTCAAAGACTAAAAAAATGGAAAAACAAAAAACTGTCTGGAAGACTGGAAAAGTTGTACCTCCAAATGGTATTTATCTCCAGAAGACCATTCAGCATTTGATTATTTTTCGCGTTATTTTCCACCCGAAATATTCAAGGAGTTATCTGAACAAACAACCTGGTTGCCCTGTACGTTGTAATGGGAATTATTATTTTTCCGAGGCTAATACTTTATTGGGCTCCCCGTACACAATTCCGTTTGATCAAAGATATCGGTATATCCCGAAACCGATTTGAAAGTTTACGTAATCATTTACATATCTCAGATGTCAACATCGACGAGAATACCAATGATAAACTTTGGAAAGTGTAAAAAATAATTACCAGCTTTGAAAAACGTTGCAAAGAATTATACTGCCAACCAAAGAAAATAACATGATGAGACAATTATAACATTCAAGGGGCAATTTTCTCTAAAACAGTATATAAGATGCAAACCAAATCCTTGGGGCACAAAAGTCTTTAATTTTTATGGTGAATTAGGAATAATATACCGATCGGTAGTTTATCAAGGCTCAACTACATTACCTATGTCTGTAGAAATGAACCACAATGCTACAACTTCACTTGTTCTGTATTTATCACAAAGATTGCCAAATAATTCGGGATATAAGCTCTACTTTGATAATTCCTCACTAACCAATTCCTATAAAAGGTCACGAACAGCGTCGTGGTTTTCAAGGATGCAGCGGAAGATCGCGCACGATGTGTGAAAAGTGTAAGGTCTTTCTGTGCTTGTTGAAAGATAGACATTGTTTTAAAATTTATCATACAAGACAAGTCAATAAAACATAATACATTTCTATACATGCTTTTTCTATAATTAAATACTATATATAATTTTATGTTCATTTATGCCTTAATAACCTCTTGGTGGCAGTTGCCACCAATTTGTAAAATGAAAAGTGGTGTGTCAAAAATTTTATAAAACATATTTTCAGTATTATTTAGGTGTTCAATTAAAGAAAATATCAACAGAAAAATTTTACCTTTAAAAAAAATTCAGGGCTAAAAGGGTTAAGAAGTGTCCAGTTAATCTAGATTTAGCACAATATCCCTTAGTGGTTTTAAATTAAAGTCTTAACAAAAACCTCAGATTTGAATTTGCAAGATATAAATAATTCAGGATAAATAAAATAATTACCTTGGCGGGCATCAGCAAGTCGTTTACGATTTTTTTGTATTTTGTAGACCAAGACTTCATATTTATTTAACTTAAAATGTCACTCTAAGTATTTTATATATTTTTATACACTTCACTGTATTTTACTATAATTTTTATTATAATAATGCTATTGTTAAGGCTCGATATGTTGGTAAATTATTAAGAAAAATAAAAAATGAAACGGTAAAATGGAGTTTTTTTAGAAGAACAAGGAGAATATCAAAACTGAGTATAGAAGAAAAAAAAAATGTTAAGACTACAAAAGAAAGTAACAGAGTTGATCACCGACAAAATATTGACCCGTACCATACGGTAGGAATTCGTGGAAAGAATAAATCAAAAAGACAGCTAATTCTCTCTTAAAAGGGATGGTCCAAATTGTATAAAAACCGGAATTATTATGTAATATGGTGATATTTTATTTTAAAATTATTTAATTAATATTTTAACATTATTAAATTGTTATTTGTTAATAAACAATTTTTTCATATAATCTTTTGTACAAATCAGTTTTTTAGTATTAAAAAAATATTTTCAGAAAAAAAAGTATATATATAATATTATATTGAAAGAAATTATAACTTCTTCAATACCTCATATGTGGATTCGACAATGTATAGGTTTGTATACAGGGAGTGACAGATAAACGGCGGCCAATTAGAAATATATCGAGAACTAAACGTAAGTAAATCATAAAAATTGGAACGAAAGGGGTTATGAAGAGTGATAAACCTATTTAATGAAAATATTTTTATCTTTTTGCTATTTCCGGTTATATTGGAGGTTGTTTATAACTTTGTTTTTTAATGGGACACTCTGTATATTTTTTAATTTTAGATATATTCGCGTTATTCTGAACATTTTTTGTTAATACCTCCCTATACCTATTGTGAACTGTTTTCGAGTTATAATGGTTTTTATATGAAAATTACACTTTCTATCATGTATATAAAGGTCAATATCCTCTGCTGTAATTTGAATAAAAGTTTAAATTCCTTATAAACTTATTAAACAGATACAGCATTATCGTTTACAGTGTAAAGTTGCCTTTTTCATTATACAGAGTGCGGTCAGAATTTGCATAAAACCGGCAGCCTAAATTTGCGCCTAATTCCTTTTTTTTAATGGGACACCCTGTATGCGATTCATTATTTTAGAACAATATATTTTTTACTATCGATCTGTATTAGTATTTCCTATACCTATATCTTGCAATTTTCAAATAAATTAACTTTATACATTTTTGTCACAAAATAAAATTTTTCGTACACTATGTCGTGTTAATTTACAATTTTCATACTGTAAGTTAAAGATTAAATAAATAAATAAATGCTATCAAAGGAAATAGGTACTAGCTTATTATTGTAATAAATATTCAAAATGTTACTCTATTTCGTTAAGAACTTTATTTATTATAGCTTCCTCAGTAGTAACAGGTTCAGAGAACATCTTATTTTTAACATATCTCCAAACTTAGTAATCTAACGGTGGCAACAGGATCTTGGTGATCAAAGAAACGGATCTTTATTAGCTATTCATCGTATATCCATAGCTATCCTCGAATATTGTGAGCCGGTGCTCCATCCTGTTGAAACCAAGCCTCGTTAGCCTTATTATTATGTAAAGCGTGCAGTGCTGCTACAGTTACTTGCCGTAAAATGTTGCAATAACGCTCTTCATTTAAATTTTCGTCATAAATCATGAGAGCGACTATCTTTTATTTTTCACAGCACAAAAAACATTGAACGAAAAGAATGCTGGAAATTTACTATCCTACCTGAGCTGCGGATTTTCGTCAGTCCAGAAGTGACTGGTATTGCGGTTAAACATACCATTTTTTGTAAACTTCGATTCATCACACCAAATATTTTTTTTTGTAAAATCTTGATCATGGCATTTAATTAAAACACATTCAAAAAATTCTACACGTCTTACATAATCTCCAGGATGTAAATGTTGAGCTAGTGTATACGAATAAAGTGTCCAATGATGTTTTTTAAAATTTTGTGAATTGTTCGAGTCGATAAATGTAACAATTGCTCACATTAACGTAAAGATATAAGACTGTAAGTCTTTACTATCGACGTGGGTCCTTTTACTTATAAACTGACCAAACTGGAAATAGTCGTTCAAAGAACGTTTTACAGTTTTATGATTTGGTCGAGGCTTCTCAGGATATCTCTCGGCAAAAACACGGCCAGTTCTGGATACTATTCTGTTACACTCACCCTAAATTTTAATTAAATTTAAAAAATCATCATTTTTATTTTAACGGGAGATTTTAACGCAAAGGTTGGCAGAGGCAAGGTGAATGAGATCGTGGGTAACTTCGGCCTAGGAGAGAGAAACGATAGAGGTGATAGACTTATATGCTTCTGCCAGGAATATAACCTGCTATTAAGTAATACACTCTTCAAGCTCCCCAAACGTCGACTTTACACATGGAAATCCCCCGCTGACTCACCTGACAACATCATAAGGAATCAGATAGATTATATAGCAGTACCAACAAGATATAAAAACATGATAAAATCGTCAAAAACGTACCCAGGTGCCGATGTTCCTACGGACCACAATCTGTTGGTATGCAGAATGGTCATGAGAGTAAAACGGCTCGAGAAAAGATCTAATTTAAACACAATTGATATTAAGAAACTCACTAACCCAAAAACCGAAATAAAAGTACGAGAACAACTAGGAAAGAAAATAAACGACATTAACGAGAACACGTCGGACATAATAGAGAGATGGGATAAATCGAGGGAAGCAATCCAAACAACATGTGCGACTCTATTAAAGCGTGACAGACGGAAGAAGAAAGAATGGATGTCTGATCAGATAATGGATATGATGGATGAAAGACGTAAATTCAAGAATAAAAATGAAGAAAAATACCAGCAGATCCACAAAATCATAAGAACGAAAATTCGAGAAGCCAAAGAAAAATGGTTTTCCAACGAATGCAGGGAAATAGAACAATACGAACGAAAATAAGACAGTTACAATATGCACAAAAAAATAAAATCAATGACAAACAAGAGGAAATTCAATAAGTCACCCAACAGCATAAAAGATGGCGATGGAAATCATATCTCGAAGCCATCAACGATCTTAGAAACATGGAAATCATAGAAAAATTATTTGCATCTGACAGGACTGATGATCACCTATATGGAGAAGGAGAAACAGGACCTTCAATCCTTAAATCGAAGATAGAAGATGCCATTGCAGCACTAAAAAACAATAAGTCAGCAGGTCCGGACAATGTACCATGCGAAATATTAAAGATCCTATGTAAATCAGACAAACAGTTCCTTGATAATCTAGTTGAACTTTTTAACAACATATATATAATAGCGGTAAAATCCCGGAGAACTGGCTGCAGTCAACATTTATTACAATCCCGAAGAAACCAAATGCCCAGATCTGTGATGACTACCGGCTTATAAGCTTGATTAATCATGTCACTAAAGCGTTCACTAAGATCATTCATAGAAGAATATATGATAAATGTGAGTCAAATATTGATAGATCGCAGTTTGGCTTTCGGAAAGCACTTGGAACTAGAGAAGCAATTTTCGCTCTCCAGGTGCTTATACAGCGGTGTAGTGACGTTGATAAGGACGTGTATTTGTGCTTTGTGGATTTTAGAAAAGCATTTGACAATGTCAATCATGAACAATTGATAGATATTCTGCGAAAGACAGGTATTGACGACAAGGACATTCGAATTGTGGCAAACCTATACTGGGGTCAAACAGCAAGAGCAAAAATTGGCAACGAACTCACTAAAAGTGTGCAGATCAAAAGAGGTGTCCGTCAGGGTTGTATATTATCCCCACTCCTATTCAATATTTATTCCGAAGAAATATTTAATAAATGTATGGAAAATGCAAATGAGGGCATAAAAATAAACGGCGAGTTAACGAACAATATAAGATATGCCGACGACACGATGATCCTTGCCAGTACCATAGACGAATTACAGCAGGTAATGGAAAGAGTTTATTCAGTTAGTGAGGAATACGGCCTGAGCCTCAACTTCAAGGAGACAAAGTGGATGCTGATAAGCAGGAAGCAACAGCCTGCTCGACAGTTACGGATAGGTAACATACTAATTGATCATGTAGAATCTTATGTGTACCTTGGCACCAACGTAAATGCAAAATGGGAACCAGGGAACAGGCCACAGAAATTAAGGCGAGAATAGAACGAGCCAGAGCAGCATTTAGCAATATGAAAAAGCTCCTCATAAGCAGGGATTTGTCTCTTTCCCTAAAACTACGTCTAGTTAAATGCTGCATTTTTCCGATCTTACTGTATGGTGTGGAGGCCTGGACGCTGACGGAGACGCTCACGAGAAAACTAGAAGCATTCGAAATGTGGGTGTACCGACGCATTCTTCGTATATCCTGGACCGAACATGTCACCAACACAGAGGTAATCCAAAGAATCGGAAAGGAGAAAGAAATCGTGAATACAATTAAACAAAGAAAGCTTGAATATCTAGGCCACATATTGAGACACGATAAGTACCGTCTACTGCAATTGATTGTCCAGGGAAAAATAGACAGTAAGCTAGGGCCAGGCATTAGAAGACACTCGTGGCTACAAAATCTGAGGAAGTGGTTCGGGCTCACATCGGTCGAACTATTCAGAAGCGCCGCAAATAAGATCAGAATTGCCATGTTAATAGCCAACGTTCGCAACGGACAGGGCACTTGAAGAAGAAGAAGAAGTAATAAGCCATTATTATTTTTTCAAAAATATTAGGCAAATTATTATTATAACTGTCACCCAATAGCACACAACAAGGTTACTATTAAACATTAATAATAACTGATATTTTTGTCAGAATATTCCATAGGCTACTTGATAAATAAATTTTTTGTGACAAAATGTTAATTTAGTTAAAAACTGCAAGAGATATTTTAGAAAAACATGTTTTTCTAAAATAATGAGTTACATATAGGATGTCCCATCTGAAAAAAAAAAGGAATTAGGGGGAAATTTAGGATGCCGGTTTTATGCCAATTTTTACAGCACCCTGTATAATGAAAAAGCCAACTTAACACTGTAAACGATAATGCTGTATATGTTTAATAAGTTTATAAGGAATTTAAACTTTTATTCAATTACTTTAGATGATATTGAACTTTATATACATGGTAGAGAAGTGTAATTTTCGTAAAATTACACTTCTACTCCAATTAAAAAACCAATATTCAAAAACGGTTCACGATAGGTATGGGGAAGCATTAAAAAAAATATTCATAATAACGTGAATATTTCCAAAATTAAAAAATATATAAGGTGTCCCATTAAAAAAAAAACGAAGTTATAAGCAAGTTCTGGTATAACCGAATATTTTTTTGACATATTTAATTTGATCTAAATTCTAGGGAGTCTTAAAAAGTTCTTTTTATTATTAAATCATTTTGTGTGCATAAGTGTAATTTTTTTAAACTACTTTTTCTATAGGATATTAGTATACGTCTTAAAGAAGAAAATAAGCCCCAGATTATTTATTGAGATCCATTCAGTCAAATAATCTGAACCAGCCTTAGAAATTAGTTAATTTTTCAAAAAATCTTATAAACAAATTAAATTTCGCAAACACTATTTTAACCGATTTGGCTCAACTTTTGCACATAATTCAAACATGATAAGACCCTCAAGATCAGGTACATTTAACCTTTGTGTGCATACCCAACTTTACCAACGTTGTTACATACCCGTGTACTCCGTTGCTCACCTCTCATTTTTTCGATTTTTTCGTTATTTATGCAATTGAAATGGTTTCCTCAAACTCAAACCATGGAGGAGAAAGTGCGAAGGAATGGGCATACCAGTAAGAGACGAATACCTATACACCTTAAGTTTTGCCGACGATCAAGTAGTCATCGCACAAGATGAAGAAGATCTCAGCTTTATGCTCAGAAAACTAGAAGAAGAATATAAAAACAACGGAATGGAAATAAACTTAGAGAAAACCGAATACCTAACAACAGAAAACAAGGATATGAGAAACCTAGAGATAGACGAGGGAAGACAAATAAATGGAACAGATAAATTCAAGTATTTAGGAACCATAATATCGAACCAGGGAACAACAGAAGAAGATATAAACAACAGACTGAGACAAACAAGAAACTGTATAAGACAACTAAACTCAGTGTTGTGGGATAAGAACATTACGATAAAGACAAAAAAGAGAATATATAATACCCTGACAAGAAGTATCCTGACATATGGGTCCGAAAACTGGACAATAAACAAGAGAAATAGAGGTAGAATAAGAGCAGTAGAAATGGAGTTCCTGAGGAGAAGCTGTAGACTTACAAAAAGAGACAGAATTGAAAACGCAGAGATTAAGCGGAGAATGGGAGTGCAATCAGACATAATCGACTATATAGAGGAGAAGAGACTATCCTGGTACGGCCACGTCAGAAGAGCGGACAGAGGACGCTGGATAAACAAAATCACAGAATGGAGCCCGATTGGAAGAAGAAAGAGAGGAAGACCCCGAAGGTCATTCAGAGATGAAATCGACGAGGCTATGGAGAAAAGAACCCTGCGAGATGGAGACTGGAATGACAGGGAAAATTGGAGAAAACGGTTGAGTGAAGGAAGACAGTGAAAACTGTGGAAATCCTTAGTAGTAGTAGTAAATGGTTTCCTTAACGTTTATCTCAGTAAATAAACATAAAAAATGAGTATCGGAAGCAGTTGTAAATGAATTGGCATGCTATAGCTCGTGGAGGTAATGGATTTTGATAAGAGCTATGATCTTGTAAATAACAGGTAAACTTGTGTACTGCATCTGCATGACTCATAGCTCTTGTCAAAATCCATTACCGCTACAAAGGGTAGCGGTAATGGAGATTTTCAAGGGGGTCACCCGGTCCTCACAGACTTTCTTTGTTATCAGTGTTATCACCTACGACGCTATCGCAACAGTAGACGTGAGTCAGTGTCAATAGTGTTCTTCGTTAGTACGAAAGTGAATATATCTGCTATAGTTAGTGGAGTTTTGGCTAATCTACGCAGTATACTTTAGCGTTATGGAGGAATTATCGAGGACTGAATTCGCAAGGGTTTTTTTAGTGCTTCATTTGAAAATTTCTTTATGGTGTTCTATTGAAAAAGTGAATAATGCATGAATTTTGTCTCAGATTGAATGCCACGGAAAGAGAAGCTTATTTGACCGCATTATTAGGAGATTGTGATAATGAGTCAAACAGGGAGTCTGACAGCGATGACAATGACTGGCTATCAGATGGTATTTTGCTTGAACGTGAGGCTCTTGATAGCGATGAATGTAGTGTAGATAATCAAGAAATACCAGTAGCACTAGAAATCGATACATCTATCGAAGAAGGTAAATATATAAAATTGCTATACATTGTTGCCGCGCAAAATAAAAAATTGTAGAGAAAAGATGATTTTTTTTATTTTTAGATGACGAAGAAGACTAGTACGTCGAAGAAGAGAGAGACGAAGAAGGACAAAGTGATAGAGAGGATCAAGCTGCAGCAATGGAAACACCATGCAAAACACCATGCACTTACATAGCCAAAGATAAAACTGTATGGAATAAAACGCCACTTCATCAACATCAAACCGCATCTCATAATCTATTGCGTCAGCAAAGTGGTCCTCATCGAAGTACCGTAACACTTTCAATAAGCGACACTTTCAAGAAGATATTTACCATAAATATGGTAGATATTATCGTTCGACATACAAATAAAAAGCTTTGTCAGTGTACGCAGCATTCAACGCATTGCATCCAGATTCGAAGCGAGAGTGAAAAAATGTTACTGTACAAGAAATATACTCATTCATGGCTATTTTGATTTGCTCTGGTGTAAATATTTCTAACATCGATCATACAAGTAATATGTGGCATTCAAATTTATATCCACTCTATCGAGCGACAATGGGGATCTGTAGGTTTCGAAACATTATGCGGTTTATTAGATTTGATGACGCTAATACACACCAGCAACACGCAAAAGAAAATAAAGCAGCTCCGATCCGTGATCTCTGGACAATGCTCAACGCAAATTTATCGCAGATGTATAAGCCGACGGAGAATTTAACGATCGATAAACAATTTTATCCTTTTCGCGGTCGCACAAAGTTTACGCAGTATATTCCTTCAAAGCCAGCCAAATATGAATTCAAGATTTGGTGGATTTGCGACACTGAAAATGCTTATTCCTTACACGGCATCATTTACACAGGCAAAACAAGTAATGTTCGGGAGAAAAATCAAGGAAAAAGAGTGGTGAAAGAGCTTGCAGCTGCGTACCGGGGCAGTGGTAGAAATATTACCATGGATAATTACTTTACAACATTATATCTTGCCAAACACCTACGTTAATGGAAGTTAACTTTAGTTGGCACTTTGAAGAAAAATACAACTTACGTTCCAAGTGTGATGACTCCGAATAAATCAAGAGAAGTATGCTCTATTGTCTTTGAATTTCATAAAAAGTAACAATGTGCTCCTACGTACCGAAAAAAAAAATAAAGCAGTTATACTGCTATCAACGATGCATTCCAACATAGCAGTGAACGATGATGCTAAAAAGAAACCCCATATTATCACAGATTACAATAAATATAAAGCTGGCGTCGACATTATGGACCAATTGATCAGTAGATATACTACACAACGTCGCACTTTGAGATGGCCAGTAGTCATGTTTTTTAACATGCTAGACGTTGGCTCACTCGCTTCATACCTCATTTATTATGAAAATACTTATGAAAAGACCCATTTAGCGAAGTTACGGCAGAGATAGGGGAGAGACTACAGCAAACACTAAGTGCCTCCAGACAACAACGGTGGAGCGAGACTTTAAGTAAAATGGATATGACGCACAGTAGTAAGCAGGCTTGGAATATGATCAAAAAACTTAATGGTGATCCCACAGAAATGAAAGAGCTATGTACAATAACACCAAATCAGATAGCCCACCAACTGCTTCTGAATGGCAAAACAAACAATCGTTGCAAAACGCCAAAGATTATAAGAACTCAAGACCAGGAAACAACTCTCTTGCGAAACCCATTTACCATCGAAGAGCTCAAAAATGGTATTGACTGTATGAAAAATGGAAAATCACCTGGAGTGGACGAAATCCTAACAGAGCAGATAAAACACCTCGGGCAAAAAGCGAGACAATGGGTGCTCGATCTATTTAACATCTGTCGCTCTACCTACCAGATTCCAAAACTGTGGCGTAAATCAAAAGTAGTAGCCCTTCTGAAACCTGGGAAAGACCCTGAACTACCGAGTAGCTACCGTCCGATATCCCTGCTATGCCATTTGTATAAACTGTATGAACGTCTCATTTTAAACCGCATCCAGGAAAAATTAGATGCAAAATTAATCCCACAACAAGCAGGCTTCAGACCAGGTAAATCATGCACAGGCCAAGTGCTGAACTTAACAGAATACATAGAGGAGGGATTTGAGCAGAAAGACATAGTGGGAGTAGCCTTGATAGACCTCACAGCGGCCTATGATACGATAAACCACAGAACCCTGCTAACTAAGATCTATAACACTGTGCTTGACTACGACCTGGTAAATATCATTAGATCACTGTTGTGTAATAGACGTTTCTACGTTTTGCTAAATGGAAAGAAGAGCAGATGGAGAACCCAAAAAAATAGCCTACCTCAAGGAAGCGTTCTGGCGCCGTCCTTATTTAACATCTACACCAACGACCAACCAATGCACCCTCAGACTGAGAGTTTTGTCTACGCTGATGACCTTGGTATAGCCGTAAAGGGGAAAACACTCACACAAGTAGAGTCGACAATGGAAGAGGCTTTAAACATGATGTCAACTTACTACAAACAAAACTCATTAAAGCCAAACCCTACTAAAACCCAAGTATGTGCATTCCATCTCAACAACCAACTGGCGCATGTAAAGCTGAATGTTTCTTGGGAGGGACAACGCTTGAAACATACTGATAAGCCCAAATATCTTGGAGTAGTACTAGACCGGTCACTAACGTATAAATTCCACTGTCAGAACACAAGACAAAAGGTTTCTACGAGAAACAACCTTCTCCGGAAACTTGTAGGGAGCAAGTGGGGTGCAAACCCCCAGGTCTTGAAGACAACAGCTGAGGCCTTATGTTTCTCAACAGGGGAATATGCTTGTCCCGTCTGGGGTAGATCTAGACACGCCCAACAATTCACCACGGCGTTAAATGAAACATGCAGAATAATTACCGGTTGTATGAAGCCTACCCCCTACCCCTACTGTACCGGGTAGCTGGATTCTCATCACCAGATGACCGTAGATGCGCCTCACAATATGTGGAGAAGTTCAGGCAAACTTTCGATGAAAGGCACTAATTATACGGGTTTGACGAACCACCAGGAATCAGCCGACTTAAATCAAGGAAAAGGTTTATGAGAAATGTCAGCGTCGAACCACCCGAACTGTTCCCCCTACATCCAGAACGACCTAATGGAATGAACCTGGACTGGAGAACCTGGCGGACACTGAATCGCATACGCACAGGTGTTGCCCCTGTAAAACAGAACCTGATTAAATGGGGCATCAAGACAGACAGCGACGCACTTTGTGAATGTGGGGAAATACAGAACATGGAGCACCTGAGAGTATGCAGACTTTGCCCATCACAGTGCACCCTCGATGATTTATGGCTCGCAAATACAAAGGGTGTAGACGTAGCCCGATATTGGGCAGAAAAACTGTAGTCGGATCCAGACACGAAAAAGTAAAGTAAGTATGAAAATACTAAGATGTTGCCAAAAAAGCAACCAGCGACGGCTATTTATACGTAAATTGAGCGAAGAGCTTGCAACGCCAACAATTGAAGATCGATATGGTAACATTCAAATAATGAGAAATTATAGCACCAAGATCGCTATTGAAAGTGTTATCGGTCTACCAGTAAATCCTCTGGAGGCTGCTCCAGGTCCGGCGATTCAAAGAGATGCATCAGGAAGAAAGAAAGTCATCGGTTCCTGCAATATTTATTGCAAACAAACAATCAAGAAGAGAAGAAAAACATGAAAGGCTTGCTTCGAATGGGAAAATACATGCGATGAGCATGCAGTAACTTTTGCTTGCATAAATTTTCATTATTATTAACCAAATAATTTATTCAAAATGAAATTTGTCTATGGTACCAGGGTACCCAGGTACCCGTCATATGTATAATTTGAACTTAATTATTTGTGCTTAAAAAGATTCTTAAAATGCACCATTGCCTTACAATTGAGTTAAAAAACGACGATTCGGTTCAAAGTGAAATTTTAATTTTCAATCAACTTACAGGAAAAAATGTGTCATGGTGGGCACCCAGGTAACCGGGTATGCACACAAGGGTTAAACAAATTTTAATAAATAAAAAGAAGTTATTAACAATATTCCAAAACAGCGATTTTGCTGTTCAACTTTTTTGTTTATTAACCGATTTTAATTTTTACTAAATTGATTGGCAAATAATAATAATTCTTGTTAAATAATATATGACATATTAACAAAAACTTCTTTTTTGGAAATCTATTAGAAACCGTAGATTTTACAAAATTAAGTAACTTTTGTACACAATGTATAAATTATATTGTCGAATTAATAATAACTGAACTATACCACACCGAACTATACATAACTCAGTAATTAAAAAAGATTAATATCTGCACTATGCGCGGCTTGTTATGTAACGAACGTACGGTGCTCAACTATTTCCATGAGAGCAATATTTCAGCATGGATACAAAAACGATGGCGCCGTGATAATGTTAATGTGGTCACGTCGCGCGTCGTTCATTATTAATCCGGAAAATTAAATGAAGCTCGACGTTTATCGAAAAACAATTAATTACGAAAACAAACAAGTGCGAATCGATGAAAAGTTGTTTTTCACCAATAGAGCAATTTCGCTACAAAGCGTGGCGACGTAAATCAGTGTGTGAACAAAACAAAAAATAATATTGCAATATACTCAATACTTAAAAATGATGGTATATTGGATGGTAGGATGGATTTCATAAACCTTTTCTATGCCCCTTCTTCTTCTTCAAGTGCCATTTCCGCGGCGGAGGTCGGCAATCATCATAGCTATTCGGACTTTTGAGACTGCTGCTCTGAAAAGTTCATTTGATGTATTCCGTACCACTCTCTCAGGTTGCGCACCCATGACATTCTACGCCTCCCTATACTTCTCTTTCCTTGGACCTCTCCCTGCATAATCAGTTGGAATAAGGTGTATTTCTCTCCACGTGTAATATGTCCGAGATATTCCAATTTTCTTGTTCTAATTATATTTAAAACTTCTATTTCTTTATTCATCCTTCTCAGAACCTTTTTGTTTGTGATGTGTTCTGTCCACGATATTTTCATAATTCTTCGATACACCCACAGCTCGAATGATTCCAGTTTTTTCATTGATTCGCATTCAAGGTCCAAGATTCCATTCCATAAAATAAAGTCGAAAAAACATAGCACCTCGCCAACCTAACTCTTAGTTCCAATTTTAAATCCCTTGTACATAGCATGTACAACTCAAGACATCTTTAAGCGATATACCAAATTCTTTATAACGTAAAACATTTGACCAATGTGAGCCTGAAAGGTTAATGCTGAGTATATCGCGTCGTGACCGAGTTAAAAATGAGTACTTAAGACGAAGAACAGGAGTTACCGATGTAATTTCCCAAATTGCCAGACTAAAATGGAACTGGGCCGTACACGTCGCCCGAATCAGTGATGAAAAGTGGACGAAGAGATTGCTTGAGTGGAGGCCGAGGTTAGACGAAAGAAATAGACAAAGACTCCCTACTCGTTGGTCTGACGATTTCAAGAAAATGTCAAGAAATTGGATGAAAAGTGCTCAATATAGAGCAGAATGGACAAAAATAAGGGAGGCCTATGTCCAGCAGTGGATGCAAAGGGCTGGGTGATGATAATATTAGGGAAAGTCTAAGTGTGGACCAATTGATGCCAAAATGAATGAGAAGAGCACTAAGATGGTTCGCGCATATTCAACGTCAAGACATGATTCATCCAATATGAAGAATTGTTGATCTGAAAATTCCTGGGAATAGTAGAAAAAGGATATCCAAAGAGACCTGGGGGAGACGCTTATGCAGGACATGACCGTACAGGAGAAAAGAATTTAAAACTTAAGTTATGCTAATTTCTTATTATTTATTACTTTCTCATACAAAAAGATGGAGTATGGTGGACAGCTTTTATTTTTGGTTGACGACATTGATTCTTTAACCAGCATTATATAAACATTTTTTGTCATGAATAGGTAAGAACTGTCTAGATAGTCTGCTAATTAAACTAAATCGGTAAATAATGCGGATTGTTATCAATCAGTTGTTGGTGTGTTGTCAATTTACATTAAAATAATAAATTCCTTATTAAAAGCTAATTTCTTGCAGAAATAAAAATGAAATATTTAACTGAGACCCACCGAATTGAGATTTTAATGATGATCGGTTACGTGATTAAGTCAAGTTGAAGTAGCAAACTTATTTAATCAGAGGTATCCTCAATTGCCTAATATTGCACAAAGAACTGTGTCTAAAATTTAAGCACAATTCAAAGAGCTTGGACATGTCAAACCATTAAAAAGAAAACCGAACTTCATTGAAGATGAAGTGAAAGTGGATATTTTGTTAAGTGTCACAGAGAATCCAACGTCAAATTCAAGTCAAATTGCACGTCAAAATAATGTGAGTCACACAACTATCCTAAGGTGTCTTCATGAAGAAAAACTTCATCCATATAAATTAACTTTTGTGCAGGAGCTAACAGAAGACGATCCAGATCGTAGAATGGATTTCTGAGAAAGAATGATGGATAAAATTAACAAGAATGAAGTAACTCTTTTTCTGATGAATTAACATTTACATTGAACGGAGAGGTAAACCGACAAAACTGTAGATATTGGTCAGCGGAGAATTCTCACTAGATGCGTGAGACACACACTCAGTATCCTCAAAAGTTGAATGTTTGGGCAGGTATTATAGGAGATCATATTATTGGTCCTATATTTGTAGATGGTAATTTGACAGCGGAAAAATATTTAAGCATGCTAAGAGACGATGTTCTTCCTCAGTTGGCTAACTTATATCCCAATCCAATAGATCCGACCCTACCTCATGAAACTGTCTGGTTCCAGAAGGACGGTGCAACACCCCATTATGCTTTAATGATAAGAAATTACTTCTTCAATAAATGGATTGGACGAAGGGGTACTATTGAGTGGCTAGCTAGGACGTCAGATCTTACGCCTTTGGATTTTTTTCTGTGGTGTTATCTCAAGAACAAAGTATATGCAACACGACTAACTAGCATTGAAGGATAACTCAATACCAACCTCAACCTCAAAAAAAGGATAACTACAGAAATACGGAATATTTCACCTCAAACTTTAAACAAAGTTCGGGACGAGTTTTATAGGAGACTATGTTATTGCCAACAACAAGGTGGAGAACATTTTGAGCATTTATTCTAATGTAATCCAATCAATTACCTCGGGTATTTTATGAATTAATTGTCTTGCAGAAAATTATACTTAACTTCAACATTTCACCTTGTATTATTCATAATAGACCCTACATGATATAGTTCGTTGAGATCAGGTTGTTAAGGAGCTTTTAAAAACATAAAAATATGCAGGGTGTTTCGTTTAAAATACAGATTATGGACTATGCCAGACTTGCGTGGATCACCCTGTACATTCAAATTTATGTTTAAAAAGCGCACATTTAAATTTTAAAGTTAAGGTATCTCAACGTTTTTTATTATTTTCTAAAATAAGGACACAAACAATTTTATTCCATAAGTGGTTTCCACACTGTATATACGACTCAATTTAGTAAAACATTTAACATTAAAATACATTAAAATTTACAAGCGAAATATAATTAATAGCAAAGCGGATACATAATTCCACGATTTAAGCTATGTACACTTTTTCCACAAAAAACAACAGCCAAGATCAAAAGTAACTTACGACGTCTCTATTTATGATCCTCCCAAAAAAACTCATTTTTGATTCATTTGCGGACTGCTGTATCTGCGAAACAAAACGATCACTCGCAAATGCGAAACACGACTATCTTATCTTTCGGTAAATATGTACATATTTCAATAGAGAGGATTCTATTTTGCTGTCAAATGGAGAAGTTAAAAATTGTTTATTGTAGTTAGTGATACACTTATATAAACACTGCTACCATAAAATCGATATGTAACATATTCCAGAGATTAGTTAATTGAGTTTATAAAACCAGATGCGTTTTTTAAATTAGTATTTGATACAGTGGAGGTTAAAAAGTGTTTTGTATCCTAGTTCCGTATATAAATTTAATCATGCCCATTTGGTATATGTTATATTTTTTACTATTTATGTTAAAAATTTAGTTGGAACATACTTTGTACGTTTTAACATTCAAATAGACCGACATGGTCAGAAATGGAATAAAAACATCCTGAATTACTAAAATAAGAATCTTCTAAACTATGTATTAATAATGCTGAAAAAAATGTTATACAATGATTTTTGGAGAAATTGTAGCAGATAAACGTACTATCATATCATCATCATCATCAATCAGCCCTGAGTTGTCCATTGTTGAACATAGGCCTCCTCTAGACTTCTCCATCTGCTTCTGTTCTGCGCCTCTGCTATCCAATCGGTCACGATTCTTTTGAGGTCGTCGGTCCATCGCGTTGGGGGTCTTCCTAGGCTTCGCTTGTCAGCCCGTGGTCTCCACTCAAGCAATTTTTTTGTCCAACTGTCGTCTTTCATTCTTGCAACATGTCCTGCCCATCTCCATTTTTGCCTTGTAATATGTTCGATAATGTCTTCCACTTCGGTTCGTCTACGAACTTCCTCGTTTCTTATTCTATTTCTTAAGCTTATTCCAAGCATTGATCTCTCCATCTTTCGTTGTGTCCTTCTCAATTTTTCGGCTGATGTTTTTGTGAGAGTTAAGGTTTCTGCTCCGTATGTGAGGACTGGTAGAACGCACTGGTTAAAAGCTTTTCTTTTTAAATCGGTATATTTGTTTTAAATACGTCTCTCATTTTTCCGAATGCAGCCCAACCCGGACTTATTCTTCTGAGTAGCTCGCATGTTTGGTTATCTCGCGTTAACCTTATTTCGTGACCCAAATACACATATTTTTCCACAAGTTCTATGGGCGACTTTTCGATTTCTATTAGATCATTGGGGACGAGATTGGTCATCATTTTTGTTTTTCCATAGTTTATTTTTAAACCGACTTTCTGGGTTACTTGCTGTAGTTGTTGTAGCATAACTCTGGCTTCTCCTAAGTTGTCTGTTATGAGAACAATATCATCGGCATATCTGAGATGATTGAATATCTTTCCATCGATGCTAATACGCTTTGATTCCCACTCTAGCCGTTTAAATGCGTACTCAATAACTGTTATAAATAGTTTTGGCGACAAGGTATCTCCCTGCCGCACCCCTCTGCCAATTTTTATCTTCTCAGTCGTGCAATGGAGGTTAACGGTTGTTGTCGCATTTTCGTATATACTTCGAATAATATTTGCATACCTGTGATCTAGTCTGCATTTTGATAGTGCTTTTAAGATAGCAACTGTTTCGACTGTGTCAAATGCTTTGTGGAAGTCGACAAAGATAAGAGCAAGGGGTCTGTTATATTCGATAGACTTTTCAACTAGAGTTTTAAGGCATTGCAAATGGTCGTTTGTTCCTTGTCCCGCTCGAAATCCTGCCTGTTCTTCTGATTGATAGAAATCGAGTTTTGCTTCTAATCTGTTTGTCAGTATTCGAGTAAAGAGCTTGTATAGGTGGTTAAGCAAACTAATTGGCCTATAGTTTTCGAGATCTGATTTATCCCCTTTTTTGTAGAGGAGGATTGTAACCGAATTCTTCCATTTACTTTTCACTATGCAGACATAGATTAAAAAGTGTTTGGATTCGGGACATCAAAAGTGGACCTCCTAGTTTAATTGTCTCAATGACTACACCATCTTCCCCCGGAGCTCTATTATTTTTAATATTTTTGAGGGCATGTTGAATTTCCTCTCGTGATATATCTGGTATATCCTCCGATCCTACATTATGTACCTTTTGTATTGGTTGTTCGATGAGCTCTGGAATAACTTGACTTTTATATAATGTTTCATAGAAACTTTCCACTATATGTAATATGCTTGGTCTATCTGAGATATTTCCATTTTTATATACTATCATATACAGTTCATATCGTATCATATACAAAAATTGCTTAGATTTAGTGTAAAGTATTAACAATTTTAACTCCGATTGTGGTGACAAATGGGTGGATCGAGTTGCTCAGGAGTCACCACTGCCGGTTCTAAGCCCGGGTAAAGGATGAAGGTTGGGCAGTGGGCTGACAACCTACTCCCAGAAAAAACAAACTGATACGAAACCTGAACATTTGTCTCGGAATACAGGACGGAACTTTCGGAAATGACTCAAGCTACGAAACATGGACTATATATTTGGAAACTGGAATGTGAGGACACTAAATAAACCAGGAGCTCAAACCGCACTTCTGCAGGAACTTAAAAGATATAAGCTCATGATTACTGCGATATTTGGAAACTGGAATGTGAGGACACTAAATAAACCAGGAGCTCAAACCGCACTTCTGCAGGAACTTAAAAGATATAAGCTCATGATTACTGCTCTTCAGGAGACAAGATAGATGAAGAAAGGTGTCAGGGACACTAAACCGCACACAATTCTATATAGTGGGAAGGAACAAGGAAGCAAAGAATGTGGAGTTGCATTTGTGATGCATAATGATTTTAAGTCAAAAATCATAGACTTCCAGGCAGTCAGTGAAAGGATATGCAAGTTAAGAATTTGCACCCACTTCTTTAACCTAACAATAATAAACATTCACTGCCCAACAGAAAAACAAGAACAACATACAAAGGAAAGCTTCTACCAACAGCTGGAGATAGTATATGACAATGCGCCCAAAAATGACATCAAGATTATAATGGGTGATATGAATGCTAAAATATGCAAGGAGCCACAGTTCTATGGCACAATAGGAAAACACCCACTGCACAATGAAACAAGCGAAAATGGGGAATTTTTGATAAATTTTGCCACCAGTAAATACATGGTTATAAGTTCCACATGCTTCCCACATATGGACACACAAAATGACATGGATGTCACCAGATGAAACCCCAACCAATCAAATCGACCATATGCTGATAGACAAAAGGGCAGCCAGTAGTATCTCAGATGTGAGAACACGACGAAGAGCATGCTGTAGAGACGGACGTAACAGCTGTAACACGGAAAAAACAAAAATAATGGTACAGACGAGAAGCAATATAGTCCCACAAAACATTATAAATGAATATGACATTGAAATGGTTGGAAAGTTTACATACCTGGAAGGAGAAATATATCCAGACGGATCAGAAGATGGAGAAATACGGAAAAGAATAACGCAGGCAAGCAGAGCTTATTTTGCCCTCTCTCATATATTTCGGTATAAAAATGTCCACCGAAATACAAAGATGAGAATCTATAAAACCTTAATTCGACCAATAGCATGCTATGGCAGTGAAACATGAGTCCTGAAAGAAACATCCAAAAGCAAACTCGATACATTCGAAAGGAAAGTACTGAAGAGAATACTAGGATCTGTGAGGGTGAGGAAAAACGGAATCTTCAGAAGTCAATACAATAACGAGCTTTATCAACTTTATAAGGAAGCACCACTGTCAGATTTCATTAGAATACAAAGATTGCAATGGGCTGGACATGTGATAAGAATGGGAGAGGATAGGCTACCGAAAAGAGCACTGAATGCTAAAATGCACTCAGTGCATTTTAGCGGAAAAAGACCAGTTGGAAAGCTAAGAAAGCGCTGGGAAGACACAGTAAACAGCGACGCACAAGCCCTTTTAGTTTATTTGCTTTTTATTGGAAGGTTTACACTTAATCCAAGAAAATTCGATTTACAGTGTGTTAAAATTTTATTGTGTATTATAAAATATAATAATCATCTAGCTTTCTACGTTCACAGAAGTGCTGAATATACCCAGATACTTCCCAATAAGATACGTATTTAGGGATTCACGATGAAAGAGAATTCTGAAAACAATGGACTAAAGAGCCCATGAGATATTTAACAATCTCAGGAACCATCCGAAAAGACTATTAAGACAGTTGACAGACAATGACGAAAACCAAAGACGGCCTAGACAGCAGCAAAAAACACAAAAAAATGAGCACAGCTCACCAAAAAAAAAAACATATTTTGTTCAGTTATTTTTATTTTTACTAACCATTTACTCTATATAACAAAAATCTATATACACGGGGTTTGTGAGAATCGTATACACCTGGGAATACACACCGCACTCATTACTACTTTCCTTCTAGTATTATTTTATCTTAACCCTTAACTAGAAGAGGAAAAGGTGCACTTTCGACCAATTTGCCTTCTTAGTTCGGTAGCTAAATTGTATAAACTGTTTATGAAAGGCCGCCTTGAGTGAGAGCCGGAAGAAAAGCATGCGTTAAGCGACCGCCAATATGATTTTATGGCAAAAAGATCCTCCTTAGATGCATTTACAGAAGTGACCTCTTTTGTCACGAAAGATACAAAGAAATGGATGGGTCTCATCCTGCTTGACGTCAAGAATGCCTTTAACACGGCATCATGGGAAAAATCATGTCCAGGCTGAGATAATTGGGCGTTCTGTTCATGACAGATACTTAACTGACAGGTCCATAAGTGAAAAATATACCAGTATCAGTTTGTCGCAGGGTGTTCCGCAGGGTTAGGTACTAGATTCTATCCTGTGGAATGTCCTGTATAGCGGGGTGCTAAGACTACAGATGCCAAGGGTATCCATTGTTGTAGCTTATGCCGATGATGAAGGCGAGTCAGAAAACGGACAGGTATGGCTAATGCCGAATATTGGAGGCACAGATAGCACCAAAAGAAGAGTTCTAAATGGAGTTTGCCAGTACGTGTAGCGTGCTAAACACTGCAAAATACGCCAAGCTGAAGGAGAGTTCGCAAAGGCGAATGCTCCTCAGGGTATCTAGCACCTACAAGACAGCTTCAAATGAAGCTCTGTATGCAATTGGAGCAGTGGTATGTGTTGTGCTATCTTGCTTGATAACATAAGGTGTCTAAAAAAGACTTTTAGATCTATTATTTTTTCAAATGAAGCAACATTCTCATCAAATCGGACACTTTCTAGCCAAAACTGCCGTTGGTGGAGTGATACGAATCCGTGATGCGGAATGTTGCGTCTGAACGCTGAAAATTGCTAAATCGAAATGTAAGTTTAGAGGATATTGAGTCGATTTTTAATAATATATTCACGTTTTTGGTCTTCCAAACTCTATAATTTCGAACATTTGATTCAATGCCAATGGACATGCATCGATAAACAAGATTTTAAAAAAAATTAGCCTTCTCTAAAATTTCGTAACAAAATTACGCTCAATTGTTTTTATCGCATTATCTAAGTTTTTGATAACATTGAAATTTATACGACTGTAGCTTATTATTAATTTTGAAGGTTTTCAATTTACTACTGTTAACCTATTTTTAGTAATATTGCTGTATTTTTTCCATACGCGGATTTGCAATTTTTTTTATTACATTTTGCTTGTTTATGGTGGTATTTATAACATTATTAAATTGTTTAGCAATTAATCTCCAACATGTTTTTTTAACTTTATACAAAATTTAATCGGTAATCCATGCTTAAACGATTAGTTTTAAAAAATTTTGTTTATGGTGTTTAGGATTCGAATGTTTATATTTCAGAAATAAATTAAAAGTAAACAATAAACTATTTATATACGCATATACCAGAGGCGTACAATCCTGAATTATTCAATATATTTTTTGATTATTTTGTTTGAAATGTAACAAAATACAGAAAAAGATGAAGATTATAGAAATAAGATTACAGTATGAAAAAAAAAATGCATAGTCTATGTATTTCAATCTTCACGGTATTGTCAATTTCTGGTTTTTCTGGATTAGCTCATTAATAGACATTTCATTGGAATATGTCCACTGTCCTATAACTGGTGCCTGTGTATATCATTATTTTACTTCATTATTTTGTACGTTTTTCCTTCTAGATATTTTACTTCTCTTATCATATATCTATTGCTGCGCATATATCATTCAGAGCTCATATAACATTATGTAAACTACTAATTTTTTTTGAAGACTTACTGTAAATACGAGAAAATATTTGACTGTTCGCAATATTTATTCTGAACATCACCTTTGGGCTTAAGTTGTTTAAGGAAATGATTATAACTACGGTTAATCTACTACTCGACTAAAAAGGCTAAAATCGCACAAACTGATCTTTTTCTTTTTGCCTTGAAAATTGTAGAAGCCATAGATTTGGGTATTAATCTGAAATTGGATTCGAACACTTAGAAATCTACGGTTTTCTAGACTTTATTCTTAGATGGAGTCTGTATGTATTCTATACCGTCTGTATGAAGTTCACATTCAGGATCAGTCGCTCTGATGAGTGTTATTAAGACGAAATACTTACAAGCGAATAGTAGAGGCACTATATGTGAAATAAAATCTTAACTATATTTTCTATGATTTTTTTCTATTGATTAAATATACATTAACGCACTTTAGAAAATATGCAGTTACCTTCTCACCATCTTGTTCTAAGACAAAATTACTCCAAATCTTACGCTGATGACTCTACGCGAGGGTAATCTAAATTAATTAATTAGCATACATATCTCGTTTTTTCTAGCGTTTATAGTAATTCCCATCTCAGCACTATTTATACTTAAGCTTTCGATTAGATGTTTTAGGTCTTCTTTGCTCGTTGCAATGATCACGGTGTTATATGACATCTGCATATCGTAAGTTGTTGCCTTATTTTCTGTCAGCGGTAACTTCCACTTTGATTTGAGCGGGTTTTTGAAAATTTCTTCGGAATATAAGTTAAACAAAAGTAGCGATAACGTGCATCCCTGTCTAACACCTCTACATATCTTTATTTCTTCTGATTGTTGAAACCCGAACTGCGTTTCACTAATCTTTTCCTCTAACTTTTAACTTTTTCAAGTCCAAGCTTTAGTTCCATATAATAACAAGCAGTTTCAAAATTTAAATACATAAACAATTAATCGAGATAATTGAATAAACTCTAATTTGTGCTCTTCTTCTTAACATGCCATACACCAAAGTGAGTAGGCGACTATCTCATTACTAGAATTCTGTTCTTGGCGGCGTGACACAGCTCGCCTGTATTGTGTATTCCTGTCCATTCTTTAATATTCCTTAACCAGGATAATTGTTTGCGGCCGGCTCCTCTCCTCCTTCGATCTTCCCTTGTAGGATTAACTGTGGTATTTCATATTTTGCTCCTCTCAATATGTGCCCAAGGTAACCAATCTTGCGTTTTTTAATTAATTCAAAGAGTTCTCTTTCCACGCCGGCTCTCTTAAGGACGTCATCGTTTCGAACTCTATCGACCCAAGGTATGCGCATCATTCTTCTCAATGACCACATTTCAAATGCTTCAAGTTTGTTGATAGATGTTTTTTTCAAAGTCCACGTTTCCATGTCATAAAGCAAGATGGACCATATGTAGCACTTGGCCATTCTGTAGCGTATTTCGAAATTTAGGTTTTGATTACATAGGAGCGGTCTGAATTTCACAAAAGCTTGTCTTGCCATTTGTATTCGGGTTTTTATCTCTTGATGTGGATCCGATTGGTCATTGATTGTGGTGCCAAGGTATTTAAAAGTTTTCACGCGTTTTATGCGATCGTCACCTATGCATATTATCGGGTTTTCTGGAGGGTTTCTGCTAATGACCATATATTTCGTTTTCAAAATGTTGATTTTGAGGCCATATTTTTTACCTATGCTATTCACCCTATCAAGTAATAACTGCTGATCTTCCAAATTATCAGTTATAATCACTGTGTCGTCCGCATAGCGTAGGTTGCTAATTGGTATGCCGTTCACCTTAATGCCTAATTCCGTGTCTTCTAATGCTTCCGCAAATATATTTTCAACATATAAATTAAAAAGCATCGGAGAGAGTATGCAGCCTTGGCGGACACCTTTCCGGATTTCAAATTCATCCGTATATTGGTCTTGATCAATCCTCACCTTTGCCATTTGGTTCCAGTATAGATTCTGAATAATTCTGATCTCCTTTTGGTCAATGTTGGCCCTATGTAGTAGTTCCATCATGATATCATGTTTAACATTGTCAAATGCCTTCTCGTAGTCGATGAAGGTGAGGTAGACATCTTTTCGTTGATCTAAACAGTTTTGTATTAAGGTATTCAAACATAAAATTGCCTCTCTTGTTCCTAGTCCTCCCTTAAAACCGAATTGTGTTGACCCGCTAAGTTCTTCTAGTATCTTGTACATTTTTGAGTGTAATATCCTAAGGAAGAGTTTCAGCAAGTGACTCATTAAACTGATTAAGCGGTGTTCATTGCATTTTGTGGCATTAGCTGTTTTTGGGATCATCACAAAGGATGACTGCAGCCATTCTCGCGGAATGTAACCAGTATCATAAATTGTATTGAACAGCTTTACCAAGATTTCGATATTCTCCTCGTCTAGTAGTTTTATTGCTTCTATATTAATTTCATCTGGACCTGTTGCTTTATGCATCTTTGTGGTTCTAACTGCATATTCTATTTCACTTCGCATTATTGATGGCCCTGATAAGTTTTCGGAAGGAAGTTTGCGCGTTGGTTGTGTTGGTCTTTCGTCATTAAAAAGTCTTTCTGCGTATTCTTTCCACGCCATTGCTATCTCCTCTTCTGACTCTATGTATTCGTTTCTGTCGTTGCGTATTCTTGTTCTGTGGTGGCTTTTGTGTATATTCGATATTTCTTTGATCTTCTTATGTAGTCCAAAACTATCTCCTTTTTCCTGCAATTGTTCTATTTCGTAGCACCTTTCCACCATCCAACGTTCTTTTGCTTTCTTAATTTTCTGGCGAATTTCTTTTTGTATCTGTTTGTATTTGTCTTGATTACGTTGTTGTTTATGTTGCCTTTGCTTTTCCATTAGATCCATAAAATTTCGTCCGTCATCCATTCGTTATGCTTTCTCTTTCTGATCTGTGTTTTAACTTCCCTGTTTACTGCCAGAATCGTTCCTTTAATATCATTGACCATCTCTTCGATATCATCAATCTAATTTGTGCACTAATTTATAAACGTTATTAACTTTTTTGAATAATGACATGTAATAAAGCTATTTGAAATTATGAAGTGTCAGTTAGATCGACCAAATAGTTTGTAAGTTATTCAATTTGTTTATCCCGGAGAGCGAATATTTAAACAACTATACTTTCTAGAAACAATGACTCTATAGGTATTTAGCAGATCCCAATCGATTCTTTGACGCTTCAATTTTAAGAGATATAAAAAATTTTTAACATTTTATGAAAAAAGAAAAGACAGTTAAGTTAATTACATGTTTATCAACGTCTTTTTTGACTTGCAATTCTTAGAAGGCACAGATTAAAGCAAAAATCTGAATTTGCTTTCGACAATTAGAAATCTTCGAATTTCGTTTAGTGATTTATTATCAGATGTCGCTATTGCGTCCTTATCGAAACCATTTTAGCGTTGCTTCTACTACGATCGGAAAGATTGTTTTCACGTTCAGAGCATCTGTAAATAGTTGCTCCGAAGATTCCTTTTAGGATGAACTAAGTATAAGCGGATATACAGATGCACTATACATGAAATCAAATCTTAACTGCCTTTGCTTTTATTTCGGTGTACTTTTTATGAGTACTAGAAACCAATTCGCCAAGGATTTTTACTTAGTTGAGGAGATATGTTGTGGAATGCAATTTTAGATTCCCCATTTTTCTAATTACATCTTTATCAACGTCTGTTTTGCCTTGCAAGTCTTAGAAGGAATAGATTAAAGCAAAAATCTGAATTTGGTTTCGACAATTAGAAATCTTCTGATTTCGGTTCATGATTTTATGAAAACTTTTAACTGTTTGAAAAGTGGCTGACTTTTTAGCTTATAAACATTTATAATAACTTTGATATTTTTTATGCCACGCTCTTGTATGTAGCCTTACTGAAAAGATGGTGAAAAACACAATCTTAAAAAAAAAGAACCTTCTATCACCAATAGGAACCAACATAGAATTTTTTTCTTAAAGTAATATTTTCATTGTTTATTAACATTAAGAGCTGAAAATTAAACATAATAATGAAATTATATAAATTATATTATATTAATAAAAAATGATATATGATAAATACGTACAAATTCTCAAAAAACTTTCAATTTCATGCCTGTCATTTGAAACTTGTCAGGATCTAACGGGTACTGTATTATTTCTTTTCCGAGGAGATAATGTCCTAAGGTTGATGTGACCTGTTTCATGAACCTCTGATATTTCTTTGGGTTTAATTTTTTTCATATTTCGGTTAGCCTTTTTAAGATTTTTGTCTATTTAAGTGCCTAAGATGTTCTTCAAGGGTATTATTGTTAATATTCACTCGGTCTATCAAAATCAGGCAAGTAGTCCAATCTAGTTTTTGAAGAAATGTTGTCATAACTCATTTCTTCTCCAACTGTAAAGTACTTCTCTGGAATCAATTATGAAGAAACTAGTATTATAGTTATTAAAATCACCACTAAATACTAAATTTAATTAACTTCTTCAATCTTTCAAAAATTCTCGCTGGTCAAGAGACTCTCTTTAGATTAGTCTATCCGGCCTGTGACATCGTTTTGACTAACCCTTAAAATTACACATAGGACAAAATATATCTATGTGTATGTGTTTTCTTCTCATTGTGTTATAAGTACGGTATTATTATTTCTAATATTAAATGAGTTTGGACGCAACCTGACGTAAGTTGAATTAGTAGATGTTTGTAGATCAATAGTATGGCGATGATAAATACAATGCGTATGTTGCTCGGCTGTTTTAGATAAAAATGATGTTCGCCTAGAGAAAACTAAAGACAGATATTGTACCGTGTGTTTAAAACTTTTTAATAATTATCTCATCCATGCAAAAATATTTCTGAAAGCAGTTCCAACGAATACAAACTTTGACTGATTTTATTGTAAAGTATCTCTTTGAGGGCCAAATATTATTTTGAGAACCTTTCTTTCAAATACTAGAAGCTTATTGATTTCCCGCTGGTTGAGAGTCCATGTTTCACTGCCATATGTAATAATTGGGCGAATAATCGACTTGTACAGTGTTAATTTATATTTTCTTTTTAGCAGCTTCGATCTTAATAATGTTGAAAGGGAGTATAATGCTCCATTTCTCGCAGCTATCCTTGCTGACACCTCTTTTTCTATGTGGTTGTCCGCTGTGATTATCGCCCAAAGGTATTGAAACTCCTATACTACTTCGAAGTTGTAATCATTAATACTGAAGTTCTGCCTAACTCTTGGTCTTGGATTTTTGGTTACTACCATGTATTTCGTCTTTTCTTCATTTATTCGGAGACCCAGAATACCTGTTTCCTCCTTGAGCTGTGAAAACACCTCTCTCTCAATGCGTGACTGCATCTATATCATCAGCAAAGGCCAGCAACAGTTTTGATCCTTGATCAGCAAATCCTTCTGTCAGCTCAGACGATATTTTACTTATTGTATGTTCTAAAGCAAAATTGAACAGCAACGGTGACAAGGGGTCCCCCTGCCTAAGTCCTGAATTTTTATCAAATATCATCGATGTTCTGCTTCCTATCTTTACTTGCGCATATGAGTCTGCCACGCACATTTGCGTTAATTCAACTAATTTTCTTGGTATTCCCATTTCTAACATTACCATCCATAATTTGCTTCTTTTTATGGAATCATATGCTTGTTGGAAATCTATGAAAATTTGGTGCACATCGCGGTTGAATTCCCAGTTTTTCTCTAATATTGGTCGGATGGTAAAGTGTCTTCACACATAATTGTAAAGTGGCTTAACACACTATTTTTTATAATGAATATTTTATTATGATTTGTCTATATCAAAACTTGAGTATCTATGTTTGTCAATTAAATTTATAACGTAAAGAATGAATCATCTTCACCACAAATTATATTTAATTTCCTCCTGATACGCCACTGAAATACTATTCGCTATTTTTAATTAAATTATAAATGAATAATTGTTTGTTTTTACTATTAAAATCGACATTGAAAATTGTTAGAAATTTATTACAGATCAAAGGCCGACTTGGTGTAAATCTCGCATTGGCTGAATTAAGATAGTTTCGCCAGTTAGATTAAAATTTGTACGGGGTAAATAAAAAATTGCAACAATCCGATTTTACAAAAAAAATCAGAACAAAAATATTTTTTTTTTAATTTCTTTGGAATATCGTCAAACATGACAGCATATAACAGCTTCTTCAAAAGAGAAATTTTAAACTAGCAATAATGTGTACAAACAATTATTATTTTTAATACCATTTTTTTACGTACACTAAATTGACGTTGGTTTTAAAAACTTTCTCAATACATGTTTGTTCCGTGGTAATTAAGTTTAAAAATAATTCAAAATACTTCGTTGAGTCACACAGCTTTTATTTTTGGCTTCTCGGACGAGCTAACAATAATCAAAACGCAAAAATGAAACTTCCACTTATCACAAAGAAAATAAAAGAAGATGTAGAAAAATGTAGTCAGGAAATAAACAAATAAAATCTCTCTCCATATCTCCCTGTTGTCCCATTCTCCATCGCTTTGACTATAACCTACTTTGCTCCATTTAAATCTCCAGGGTAGGACGAAATATTTCGTCCTCAAACACAAAAAGGATTGGACATCTTATTGAAAATTCTAGCAAATACCTTTAAGGCTAACATAACACTAGGGTATAAACCAAAGACTTACACAACTGTAAGGGTGGTGTACATACACAAAATAGGACGATAAGACAACGCCCTACCTAAATCTTACGGGCTCATTAGATTTACATAATTTCTATTTAAGCCAATAGAAAAATTCTTGATAGACTTATTAAGGAGGGACCATTGGGGGATCGTCCTTTCAATGGCAATCAGCATGCATATCAAGAAGGAAAATCAACAGAAACAGCACTAGACGAAATAGGTTAGAAAATCAGACACTTCATTAATAATGTAGAGATTACATTAACCGCTTTTCCAGATATAGAAGGCACATTTAATAATGCACTATCAAGTTTTCTTTATAATGCAGCAGCATTAAAATGGCTAGGATAGTCTGAGAATACAATATTCGCTACCGTATGCAACTGGATCAAAGCAATAATGAAAAATAAACTTGCAAGGATAGGATATTGTGACCAAAACAGCTAAAGGGTGCCCACAGGGGGAGTTTTTTCTCCCTTCCTGTGAGCACTTCTAGTGGATCATTTGATCTCGCTCGTTGACGCACAGAGGATAAAACTGCGAGCCTATGCAGATGAGATGTAGTAACTATTACGAGAAAAATATGATAATGTTTTATCCAGCACACTCCAAAGAACATTAAATATCCTTAGTAAGCAGGCGGTGTGACAGGTAAAATTATGTCAATCCTAGTAAAACAGCAGTAATCAGTTTCACAAGGAGACGGAACCTAAATAACTTCTGGATGCCGACTCTGTATGAAGAAACTGTCAAAGAGGCGAATGAGGTCAAATATATAGGAGTAATAGTAGACAAACGGCCATTTATAAACAACAACTAGCAAAACAAAGCTTTACCTTTGTACATGTCGAGGGATGTGGAAAAATATGGGGTATGAAAACCACACAGATGTATTGGCTATATATGATTGTAGTTAGGCTTATGATTACGTATAACACACTAATTTGGTGGTCGAAATGTCAACTTCTTCTTCTTCAAGTGCCATCTTCGTTCCGAAGGTTGGCGATCATCAGGGCTATACGTATTTTCGAAACTGCTGACCGAAACAATTCGTTGCTGCTACAGCTATACCATTCCCGTAGATTCTTTAGCCAGGAGTTTCGTCTTCTTCCTATGGACCTTTTTCCTGCTATTTTCCCTTGCATAATTATTCGAAGCAGTTCATATCTTTCGCCTCTTGTAATGTGTCCCAAGTATTGCAGTTTTCGTTTTTTGATCGTAAATATGACTTCCTTTTCTTTATTCATTCTTCTCAAGACCTCGACATTTGTGACTCTCTGTCAACAAAAGACCACAAAAGAGAAGCTGAATAAGCTTCAACGATACGCATGCTTAATCATAACAGGAGCGATTTCGACTATCTCAACTGCCTCCATGCAGATTATACTTGATCTCTCTCCTATGACTATAATCTATTTCATAAACGGATGGAGAATGAGGCGAAGGTATGAGCACACGGAAAGCGGATGAGACGCCAGAAAGCAGGGCAAAAGGATACCGGGATTAAATCTGTAGAGATAATTAAAAATTACCCAGATACCGACTGGATGCAACCTAATAAAGGAGATAAATAAAAAGAATCTTATAATGGCAGATCAGTGTTGGTGTACAGATGACTGTAAAACCGATGAAGGTGTTGGAGAGAAAAATAAAGAGTTTCTGCAGAAGGAATACCAATATAACCTATTTTTTGTGAAGTATAACCTACATAGAGTAAATATTTTAATATCTATGGTTATATATAGATATAGTAATGTTCCAGCCTTTAATTTTTTTCTCTTGTATTTCAGATTTCAGTGATGGATCCTTATCTGAAAGAAATTCAAATGAATTATGATGAAGTAGAAGAAGAAAATATTGATTTGGAAAACGAGCCAGAATCATACAGGTGTGAAGAAAGTGATCACAACACAGACACAGAAGAAGAATGGGAGGAAGAATTGGAAAGATTGGGGAGGAACCTGCAACTTTGCACCCTCTTTAATGACAGATTAGAGGTTACACAAAGAACGGTACTAGGCTAGGGCTTTAGTCTGGTAGAGGTATCTTGGTCAGGGCTCTTATTACAGCTCAAATATAAAGAATCAGTTAAAGAAGTATTGAAGATACAGGGACGAGAAGTTAGAAGATAAAGAGAAGAGAAGTTAGAAGATAAAGAGAAGGGAAATATTTGGGTACCACCCTATTTTTAGAGGAACAGGGAAACCTTAAGATATATAGAATAAGATAACAAGAAAGGTAAGGTACAGTAAAGATAATCACGCGAGAATAAAGTAAACCGTGAGAGAAAAGGTATTATGATTGTGCGGTACACATTTAATATTTCGACACATATACACTAGTTATATAATAAAACAAATAATAATATAAATCAATAAAAATGCCTGAAAGAGATACACCATGCACAAAAATATAAATTGATATCATAACAAAAAAATAAAAGGCAAATAGTTCGTTAAAAAAGTTATATTGTAGTATAGTAGTCAAAAAAATGCACTATAACAATTTTTACTGCACAGTTAAATGGTACGAGATATGTGATTGCACCATTTATTATCGAAGACAACAAAAAATATCTTTTTTGAAAAATAATTCTAAATAATGTAGTATTCTCAAGAATAGAATAAAAACAAGGAATATTATAATTGTCAATATTCGTCAAATAAGTTATTATTATGCCTTGAGAATACGTAAACATTTACTAAATTTTTTTTGAACGTGATCACCTCAAATCTATTCATAAAATTTATCATAAATATAACCTAAATTAATATAAAACAAATGGTTCGTAATTTATACGTATATATTATATCGTAAGTTTATACTGATAGATAGTTCGTTTGGAGTTAAAGTAAACGTCCATAAATAAGTAAGGTACATTGAACTGAATAAGTCGTAAATGACTTCCATACGATTTAGGTAAAAATTGTCGACACTCACAATACAGTAGGCAACAGGTGGACACAGGTAGTGACGTTCGTTTATAGAACGCTCTCAATAAAGACACTTGATACGTTGTCCTCGCAACAGGTACTTGAGACGGCAGGTACGGTAACGAATTACGGTCTTCAATCCGTAATCTCTCAAATTGGTTTAGGCAGACAAAAAGAGAAGCAGCTGGACAGGAACAGCACAGGTAGTATTAAGTAGTAGAGATAAACGAAAAGACGTAAGAACGTAGAGATGAATGATCGTAGAGATAAATGAAGGCGTCGAAGAGCAGAGACGAATGAAGGTAGAGATGAATGATAGCGTCTAACAGCAGAGACGAATGATGGTAGAGATGAATGAACGTAGAGACAAATGATCGGGAAACAGAAGTGACTTGGTTCCTTCGAATTGGAAGACGTCTGTTTGACAAAAGAGAAAATAGTTAATATAGGAATCACTGTGTGAAGATAAATATAGATAAGAGTGAATTGAAAATACACTTACCGCCGTTTGATGGAGACAAACCGCTTGCCACAGGAACCAACTCGAAAATGAATTCGAATTCTGTTTATAGCCAAGCTACGGATAAAATAAGAGTGGGAGTATTGGCTGAAGAGTGCCACGCAAAAATGATATTTAAATGGCAAGGCTAGTGTGGTCATTTTTGTAACCTAACCACTATATCCCGACAGGAATTATACTTTCACCGCAAACCAACTCTTCTGCTTTTCTGAGAAGATAGACCGGGTATTTCACAATAGGCACTGATTCCTTTGTTACTATTAAAGATTCCTATTTAGCAAAGGATAGATAAAAATAACAGGGAACATTTGGCGAAATTTTTCATTGTTAAAAAAAAGCGTAACAAATCGCTCGTTGCTGTTGGATTATTTTTAAGGCTTTTAACAAAATATATAGACATAGGCGGCGTGAAAGTAATTTTCTAAGAGGAATAATTTAAAGAAATTTTAAACATGCTTCAACTTTAAAATATTTTGAAACAAATACGGAAAACCGGCGGCTCTTTTATTATGCAAAAGATGGGGTATCCTGGAGAAAACATGCTCCTACAAAAAATGTTAGGACAAGAAGTTCTAATTTAATTTCATAATTACCAGGTTAAAAACGAAATGCTCGTCAAGCAGTTGATCTTTATATTTATTTCTAAACTAAGAAACAATTATGCAGATCCGAATGAAGCCCGACCTACAGAAACTGTGGAAATAAAGACGTTAATTGGTCTATTATACCTAGCTGGGGGTTTCAAAGCAAGCCGCCGAAATTGCAACGAATTTTGGGCTACTGATGGAACGGACGAAGAGTTGTTTCGAGCTGTTACGGCTCATAGGCGATTTGTATTTTTGCTACGTTACTTGCGTTTTGATGACGTAAATACTAGAGAAGAAAGAAGAACCATAGTCAAACTTGCACCAATAAGAAACGTTTTTGACCAATTTAATTAGAAATGCAAACTTAATTACGTTCCTGGATCTTACTTAACATTAGACGAGATGCTTTTTGTATTCCGTGGACGTTGCGGATTCCGCATGTACATCTCGAATAAGCCAGCCAAATATGGCATTAAAGTATTTTCCTTAGTGAACGCCAAATATTTTTACACAGTAAATACGGAAGTATATATTGCAGCTCAGCTTCCATGGCTATTTCGCGTTAGTACTAAAACCACCGATTTAGTGGAAAGAATATGTAAGCCTGTGTTTGGATCGTCTAGAAATAAAATCATAGATCATTGGTGTACAAGTTACGAAATTGTAAAACGCATGCTGGAGCAACACAAAATTACAATTGTTGGAACAATTTGAAAAAATAAAAGGGAGATTCCAAATGAATTTCTTGGTCCCAGCAGACCACCGTATGTTTGCATTTTCCAAATCCATTACTTTGGTGTCCTATATCACAAAGAAAAAAAAGTCGTGACGCTGTTATCATCTTTTTACTATGATGACTCAATTAATGAAGATTCTGGAGATGCTTGTAAGCCTAATATTATTACTTTTTATAACATTACAAAATCGGGCGTTGACTCAGTCGATCAGAAATGTGCGGCTTATAACGTAAGCAGAAACTCCCGAAGATAGCCAATGATCATTTTTTATAATTTACTCAACATTACAGGCATAAACTCATACATAATAACTCTATATAAATGTAATGCAAATGAAAACGACCTAATTTCGTAACGAAGATTGTTTATGAAATCAATTGACTTAGCCTTGACAAGAGAGAACATGCTAACCAGAGCAAGAGACCCTCATTTACACAAGGATATCAGAAATATGGCTCTAAAATTAAGCGGAGTACATGCTACATGTAGATCCAGCGCACACCGCGTCCAAATACACGAGGTCGTTGCGCCTATTGTCCAAATCGTAAAACACGATATTTTTGTATCAAATGCCAAAAATGGCTATGATTAGAGCATGTTAAACCGATTTGCGAAGACTGCAATGAAAATTGAAATTAGGATTAGAATTTTGTTTATTAAATGTAAGAGTAGTACATTTTTGTTAATTTTTTTTTGTATTTTCTTAAAGATGTTTATGTTTATTTTATAATTAGGTTGTACATATATCAAATAGTTTTACTTTAATCTGTTCTAATGTATTGTGTAAAATAAAAACAGGGCCTCACAGACCTCGCCCGACCATTCATGTAATTTGCATGTACCCGATTACTCAAGGGTTAAGAATGTTTTAAGAGCTCCAATTAGTTCAATTGTAAGTTTAAACGCAATGCATTGTTTACGCTCAAGCTAATTAGAACTTGGTAATTTATATTATTTCCAAACATATATTTGAAAAACCAATAAACCGCAATGAAACGACTATAATATATTATTATATTTTTGATGATTCTTCAAAATAAAGCATATTATTATTATTATACAACTCTTAGGAGAGTATTCTGTAGAATGTTTTTTTTTCATTGTTTCATAATTTAAATTATTGTAGCAAGAAAATGACAATTGAAAATACCTGCGAAGGACGACGGTTGGAACTCGACCCCCCTGAAGAATTCATCGGTAATTTCAGTCACGCAATATCGACATCATCAATAATTCCCGAACGGCTAAACAAAACAAACCAAACTCGCGTGTACTACAAACACTACGTATCACCGAGAAAAACAATGCAAAGAAAACTGCGACATTGCACATTAACCTAAATTATGATTTGGGATAACTGCTGCTCAATTGTCTAAACACCGCAACTTGATCTTCCCGCGACCTACTAATATTATTAAATTGTTAGATTGGACAAAATTGTCAACAAACATTAGGCCTGTTCTGGACAGTTTTGCGCGAGATGTAGGTACCTGCGTTAGTGTATATTTAGGTTGGAATGAAGTGAATTTGGTTGTGGCGGTCTTAGTATTTAATTTTAGACTTCCTTTGACATAGTTAATTAATTGCAGGTTCAGTTGTATCTTGAAATTACTTGAATATAATACAAGGATACTCAATTTTTCGTAACATCAACGTTAAAAGCGATAATATTTCAGCACTTACTAATATAGTTTTCTTGTATCAAAAGTGTAAAAGGAATTAAGACCGAAGAAAAATATGCCGCTTAAGTGACAATTAGTAAAACAGAAAAACAAAATGGACGTGCAAAACAGGCAAAGGAAGACAAGACAAAAAAGCAGCTTTCACTCAAAAAGAAAATCAAACTTATTCCTATAAAACAATACGAACTCAGGAGGCTCCTGGAGGAGGTTTTGACATAACGTATTTTTGTGCGTGACAAGACATCAAGAATCGAACAAGATGATTCGAATGATCAGATGTTACGTTTTTTCTGTCTTACTGTATGGCTGTGAAAGTTGGACAATGAACTCTGAAATAGAAAAAAGAATAGATGCCTTTGAGATGTATATATACAGACGAATGTTGAGGATTCCATGGGTACAAAGAGTTACTAATGTTGAGGTACTTTTCGCATGTGTAAACAAAAAGAATTACTAAGAATAATCAAAGAGAGGAAAATGCAATACTTGGGTCATGTGTTGAGAGGCGAAAGATATAAATTACTTCAAGTTATACTGGAAGGAAAAGTACAGGGCAAAAGATCAGTAGAAAGATGCCAGAACTCGTGGCTGAACGACCTGAGGGGATGGTTCGACCGCTTATCCGCAGAGATCTTTCGCGCAGCAGTTTCCAAAACTACAATTGCCATTTGGATCGCCAACCTTCGAAAGGAGACGGCGCAAAGAGAAGAAGACAAGACATGGTAAGGCGACAGTGGGTAACCCCACAAATGATAATGGACAACGCCGTTAATTCGTAACGATGACATTTAGTAACATCGACAGTTCGTGACTTATTTTATTTATTTTTATTACCGTGGAAACCAATTTTTATTACAGTTGCAATTAAAATTAGGGGTAATTCCGCGCAATGGGTAACTGTACGCAATAAAATAACTAGTAAACTGTTAAATATTATAATAAACTGTACAATCCCATCTCTACTAAGCATGACGTCCTGCTGTCTTCATTCTACGGAAAACATTTTTGTTATATGCGGAGAATTTGGTAAAGACTATGAACTATGGTACCAATATACGTTGTATTCTGGTTTTCGTTCATGGCCAACAAAGAAGGTGGCACCTCTGTAAGCTAACAATCGCAGTGGTATAGTTTTAGGAGACATTCGTTGGACTTTCCGAGTTTGAATTTGTATCAGACTGAGTGTCTGATGAACAGGGATGCTGAAATGAGTCATAACACTCTATTGATACCGATTCGAGCACGGGAAGTTTAACAAATTCGACCTCCTAGGCCATATATTTGGTCTCTTGGTTTCATCCTTTAGTTAAAAGATTTAATCTTTTACACATTTCGTATAGCGTAGATAACAGAAATATATATATATATATATATATATATATATATATATATATATATATATAATATATATATATATATAATATATATATATATATATATATATATATATATATATTATATGTATAAAATAAAGTTTTATTTTGGGGTTGCAATAATACCTAACTACTTTATTATATATATATATATATATATATATATATATATATACATATATATATATATATATATATTATATATATATATTGTATATATATATAAATATATATATATATATATATATATATATATATATATATATATATATATATATATATATATAAACGATTAAATATTTTTGCAAAAGGCTTTGTTGGATTGAATCGCCAAATAAATGGCCTAGGAGGACAAATTCGTTAAACTTCTCGTGCTCGAATTGATATCGATAGAGTGTTATGATTCATTTCAGCATCCCTGCTTCATCAGACACTCGGGCTGATACAAATTCAAACTCGGAAAGTCCAACGAATTTCTCCTAAAACTATGGTGTACAAATATTCTTGAGGTTGCGATCAAAAGTCCCAGTGATTCAAACACTAACAAATGTATACTTTTTTTTTTTTGAAAGTCAAGCTTTCGAAATTATTCTAAATGATTTCTTTATCTAGACAATAAATGTTAAGATTAGAATAGTCCGCAAGCCATGTTAAAATGAAAAGAAATAACACATAATTGTAAAATACAAATATTGAAACACATAATACACAATTTGACATTAAGTCAAAAACATTTTTCTTGACTTATGTCAAAAATGTGTTCACTCTGAACACATCTCGAAAATTTGGCACAATATGACATCAATGTTGGATATAAATCGTCAAAAACTTCTGAAACTATTTTGCAAAATTTAAACCCAATGTTAATAAAGATCATCAGTCGGATGCTGTTTTTAAAATAAATTGTAAAGACTGCAACTCAACATATATTGGGCAAACACACCAATATCTCCATAGAAGGGTTGTTACACACAAACATAGTGCAAAACCAAAAATTAAATATTACAGCCTTAGCTAAGCATTCTCTAGAAGATGGCCATTCTTTTGATTTTGAAAATGTACAGATTTTGAAAAAAGAACAGAACTACAACAAAACATGTATATCAGAGATGAATCACATAAAGAAAGATCAAAATGCTACCAATAACAAGAAAAATATAAAGGTCTCTTTAATATATGTCATAATTTAATAAACTGAGTTTGTTTCGTAAATGAACAAGGGGCAGATGTTTTAAATACGATCCTGAACTGGTCGTAATTTTAAAGTACTTGCCATGTGGCTTTAGAATCAAATATTTCTTTTGCATTCCATCGCAAAATGAACATATAAATATATGTGTATATAATTAAAGTGTTCTTGCAGTCTAAGGTTAGAATCTTGGAATCAATACTAGTCGGTATGATTAATCCATTGTAATTTTGGTTATTTTGTCTTTTAAAGATACCAAAATTTACTCAGGATCGCTATCTAAATGATCTGGTAAATGTTTGGACTTTCAAGTTTTTCGAAAGTTTTCTAGCTCGAAAGAGTTTAGGATATCGATTCTTTGTGTTTCTCGTGTAGGCGAATCCAGATGTTCATTAATAAAAGTTGGTAGTCACTTACACTGTCTGCATGATCTGGACTTCGGTTATTTCCTCGTATTGATAAAATTATTGTTGGATCGTATTGCACATAGAAATCCACAAGACGATTTTCCCTTTCGTTTCTTTGTCTTAGTCCAAAATTTACAAAACCCTAGAGACGTCCGTAGAGACAATTGATGTCGGAGCGTATTCCTGACTAATATGCAAAACTTAACAAAAAATAATAAAATGTTATTCTCTCTGCAACCGTGTAGTATCTAATTACTTCTTCTTCTTTTTCTTTTTCTTATGTAGACATGACTCTGTCTGTTTTTCAATGTGCCTCCATCTCTCACCATCTTTACTTCTCTATTTGCTGTCATTCTGCTTATATGATCGTTCCATTCAACTTTTCTCTTTCTTTTCCAATCTCCACTTTGCATCTCCATCGTATATTTGTACTTCTACCTTTGTTATAGTGTGTTATAGTGTGTTACCATCAATTTGTCTAAGTGATTTCATCTTTACTGTTTCTAGAATTTATTTTGTCCGTTCTGTGTCATTTATTTCTTTCCAGAAATTCTTATTCGTTCATTCTCCATTTTATTCAGGTATCCTGTAGCTCTGTTTGCTATATTCACTTGATCTTCCACTTATTTTCGAGCTGTCCGTAGTTAGATAGAGTGATGCACAGATATTTAATATTTATCACTTCTATTATCTGACCCTCCAGCTTTAATTTAATCTTAGCAAATTTGCTGCTGTAGCCATCCATGTTGTGTTTTTTGGTGAAATTATCCCATTACATTTTCATTACATTGATGTATTCAATTACTGATTCTATTATATTACTGATACAATACTATTAAAAATATTGGAAGAATCTGCCCATTCTAAATTCACTATTAATACGAAGATGATAAAATAGGCGATGAAATCGTTCAAACTTGGCTAACCAATATTTTTAGTATCAAAAATAATTAATATAACAAAAACAAATACAATAAATTCATCAACGAGTTCAAAAAGCTTGTAAGACTTCGTCTGAAATAATAAATATATCTGCCAACTAAATGAGAATTTACAAATTTTCTACAAAACGATTATATGTTATCGCTTTGAAAGTATAAACAAAAATTTCCATAAAAATTTAAAGTATTACCATTAAAGAGTAAACTATTATTATAAAATACAGGTCCGATCCGTAAAAGGAAATAACAGAAGTAAAGAATGGCTCAAAGACTTACAAGTCGTTCTTCTACGTCCTATACTAGATCGACAGAATACATGGTCCACGGCACAGGTCAAACGAGGTCATTTTTACGTTGATAACTCTAGACTTCAAATTATACTGTTATAGTAATACCATCTTTCTAAGAAACTCATTAATATTTAGCTCAGCTGGCTGATATTTTTCACCCCCGCTGAATGTTAAAGTACATCAACAAGAGATTATTATTTATTTAATCCCGCACCTCCAACAATAACACCCCGCTGAGCTGAATATTAATGAGTATCTTAGAAAGACGGTAGTACTATATTCTAGAAATTATAGTTCTAACAATTGGATAAACTGTAGTAAATAAATATTTTTTAAAATCTTTTTTTTTGTGCCGAAATATAAGTGGCGTAGTCAGTAAAATTGTCAAACGGGCATTAGTGAATATAATTACCGGTACCTTTATATGTTTTATTAATAATTCGAGCAATTTTTCTCCGCGAAAAAGTTACAATTAGATGAATTGAGTAGCTTAACCTCTCCGAGGCACCTAGTGCCCAGGACGGAACCCGTCTCCTGGATTTTTATGGAAATTCGATACAAAATCAGTACAAACTCGGTATTCGAGGGTTTTTGGGGCCGCTGAACACTAATATATAAATAAACTTCGAAGCAGTCAAAGAGTTCGTATATCTAGGGACATCGGTTAACCCCAATAATAACACATCTGAGGAAATAAAAAGGCGAATAATAATTGCAAACAGGTGTTATCATGGTCTATCAAAGTACTTAGCTAACAAACGTCTGTCTCAAAAAACTCGTATATGGCTGTATAGAACACTGATAGTCCCCGTTCTCACATATGGATCAGAGGCATGGACGCTAACGAAAACAGATGAATCCGCTCTATCCATTTTTGAAAGAAAGGTGCTACGCAAGATATTCGGAGCGGTCTGTGAGAACGGAGTATGGAGGCGTAGATATAACTTTGAACTGCAGAATATCTCCAAGCATACGTTTGGTGGTAAAGATATTACCACTATAATTAAGCGAAACCGCCTGCAGTGGGCAGGACATGTAGCCCGGGCCCCTGAGTCAAACATGATAAAAAAGATTCTAACAGCGCAACCCGTAGGAATGAGAAGACGGGGTAGACCAAAGCTAAGGTGGATGGACGGGGTAACACAAGATGCCGAGAAGATCGGAGTCGGCAACTGGAAAATGCAAGCGAGGGACAGAATAGAATGGCGTAGAAAGCTTGAGAAGGTCGAGGCCCTCTAAGGGCTGTAGCACCAAGATGATGATGATGAACACTAATATTATGTCAGCGATGGTCTTTGAGGCACCTGGTGCCCAGAACGGTCCTTGTCTCCTGGAGTGTTATAGAAATTTGATACAAAATCAGTTCTTTCTTGATACTAGGTGCCTCTTAGATCATCACAGATATGATATTCGTCTTTAGCCATCGTAAAAACCCCTGACTAATGAGTTTGCACTGATTTTGTATCGAATTTTCACTAAACCCCACGAGACGTGGTTGGTCCAGTGTACCAGACGCCTTGGAGACCATCGCCTTTATAATATTTGTGTACAGAGACCCCAAAAAACCCCGAGTACTGAGTTTGCTCTTATGTATCGAATTTTTATAAAACTCCTGAAAATGAGGCCCATATTACCAACAGGAACATCCAGGTATAGTATGAAAATGAATAAACATCCAAACAATAAATTCTCGCAGGAGTGTCCCAAATAAGCGTCGTAGATCACAAATTATACGTTATATTCCTATATATAGGAGTAAAAAAGAATTAGAAAAAATAGCTAAGAACCTTCTAGAGGCCGCAGGAAATATGGGATTACAGATAAATATAAATAAAACAAAATACATGAAGCTGAAGAATAAGCAAAAGAAAAGCAGAAAACTAAATATGGAAATTGTATTAGGGAGAGAAATTCTGGAAATTGAAGAGGTGGAGAATTACGTGTATCTGGGAGTTCTTGTGACAAATAAATGCGAAGAAGAAAAGGAAATAGATCTACAAATAGAAAAAGGAAACAGGTGTACAGGCAGTTTGCAAAGAATAATAAAATCGAAAGAGGTATAGAGAAATACAAAAATAAGTCTGTATACAACTATCCTGCGACCTACTCTACCCTATGGGTGCGAGACATGGGTGTTAACAAAGAAACTACAACAGAAAATTAAAATATGGAAAAGAAAAATATTAAGAAGAATTTTTTGAGGAAAGTTGACAGAAATAGGATGGGAGCGAAGAACAAATGCTGAAATTTATGAAATGTTCGGCGAAGGGAGAATAAGCGATTTTGTCAAAGCTAGAAGATTGCAGTGGCTAGGTCATCTTATTAGAATGGAGGACGTAGTGAGGTAAAGAACATAGCATGGAGAACACCGGAAGATAAAAGGAAAAGAGGCAGATGGAGAAGAAGATGGAGGGATATCAACTAAAAATATAATATTAATCTACAAAACCATCCTGAAACAATTTGGACTTCCAAACCAACCACCGCACATTTCAATATTGAAATAATACAAAGATTTCAATCCAAAATTTTAAGACCAATACTAGGAGGTTCATAAACAGTGAAGCCATCCATCAAGGCACCGAACTAACATAAGTTAAAGATGATATCAAAAAGTACACGAAAAAAACGTACAGAGAAATGCAGTTCGAAGTTTAAACCGATTAAAGTTTCGTTAGAGTTAATTGATTAATACTAAATGTATATAAAATATGTGTCAAATAAAGTCAATATTGAAGACTAAGTTTAAAAAAGGATGCGTCTTTGCATGTCATAATACTTGAATTGTCAGCCCTATTTCTTGCTGTCTATTATCTACCTAAACATTTAAATTGAGATTAAATAGAAAGATTGAAATAAAAGTAGGGTTAATTAAAAAAGAATCATCAAATAGAATCAAATACAGAATCGTCAAAAAACATTAAAGAAAGATTTTTAAAAAGCTTGGTACGGCATGTATCAAATTAATTATAGCTCATTTTAAAATCATATTTTTTATTAGCTTAACTTACAAGTCAAAGTCGATGATGAATAATCTCATTACAATGAAATAACGGCACAGAAAAATGTGCTTAAACCATTGTTTTATTTAAAACATTCGCTCCTGAGAAGTGATATCTGAACGTCATGTAGATCGCAGCTATCCATTGAAAATAAAAGGAATATACCATACTAACACCAATCTGGACATATAGCATAAAACTATGGGAGTGCAGCAAACACAAAGATCTTTTAAATATTCTAATCTAAAATGCTCAAAAGGATCATTTTAATAGATTTATAATGATCCAGTGATGGATGGTACCTGAATCAAGCCTTTTTACTTCATATTTATTAATTATGTTATGTATTTATTGATTAGATTGTAAATTGCAATAAATAAATAAATATATAGTATAATAACATTATATTCGAAAACAAATGTGCCTTATTTAGGTTGTCATATGCCAAGTTGACTGTTGACATAAACAAATCATTTCTTTTGAAAATTGAAACAATCATCTAATATCAATGAACGTAAAGTTACAAATCTAATGTTCTCAAAACTTATTTTCTGTGATGACTATAATATTTCACTGCTAATGTAAAACTGCAGATACATGGTTTAATATTAATTTAAATCTCGCCTTCTGGACGGGCCTAATTTTTCTTTGACGTAGTAATAATAGCTATTTGCAAATAAAATTATAGCATCTAGTATCTTACCTTGACACTCATGGTAACACTGTTGCGACGTCAATTCGATGGTGGGTGTAGAAGCGAGAATTTTTGCATGAAAAACAATCAACGACCGGCTGTTTTCCCGGTATTGTGTGTCGACGCCCTGTAAAAAGACGGCGCTTGGCCTCTCGACGCACTTGACGTTGATGTCGTCTCTTCTCCGTCGTCTCTTTCTATTGGCAAAATGCACATATTGATTGCGTTGTTCAGGAGGACGTCGTTACGGATTTGGTGTTCAGTTGAGCTATGAAAGCGTAAATTTCTGATGTATTCTTCTTCTAATATCTTACATGAAAATGAAGGTGATCACAATTATTCTATATTATATATCGACAGAAGTAAAAACACTTTGATAGTTAAAGAACATGGTGAAGCCAGTTATAAGCGTATTACGGTATCAGCCGATTCAATTATACGGGGCCCCCTACATGTCGAAACAAAAATTCATTAAAAAAACTGAAAAATGATTCCACAATTTCACTATTAAGTCGTATAGTCAATCTTCTAAAGGTTTTCCAACAGCAATAAATTTGGTGGCCGCTTGTCAGGCGCTTAATTGCAATACAAAAACTAATTTTACTGCTTCAATAATATTCTTATTCGATTTGGTTTGGACGACTATACCGAGAAATGAGAACGCCTTATAGATTTATTACAGAAGATGTCTAAATCCTGGCAATAAACTCTACCCAGCAGTCCGTGCAGCCTGAATAATTAGCGGGTTCTTCCCTGGTTTTTCCCTTTTTTGAAAAAAAAAAGAAAAAAAACTAACTTTTTTACCAGTTCCTCTCCTTACAAGTGATGTATACCATTAAGTGCCCCCCTTTTTAAATTAATGTCTGTTTTATTTTTTTGATTGTGTTCTGTTTGTCCCTAAGTGTCTTTGATTGTCTTTATTTGTTTTATTTTAATATATTTGACATCACAATTTTCTGCCAAAACAGGGACCAAATTAATCTGTCGCAATTTGATAATTACAATTTAGAGTTATTTCACACCCACCTTCATTTATTGTCATATAGCTATCCTTTTAATATGCAATTTAATAAATTAACACACATTTCTAAAATATACCTTTTGAATATATGTAAATAATTTTGAATAATATAAAACATCACTTTCTCTTTTTTAACAAACACTTACACAATACCTACATCCTATTTCATTTATTAATATCTCTCCCCTCAAGAACTTCCCATCTAATTGTCAAACAATTACAATAGAACTGATGATTACCCATCACCAGCAATCCAGGATAGTTTGAACTATGTTATACAAATCACCAATTAATAATTCTTGTACCGGCATCATTTAATTTACTAGGTACCGTTAGACCTGAAGATGCATAGCAAATTGTAGTATGCGAAACTGGTCGTTGGTGGTGTAATTAAATTGATTGTGAGTAAGTCTTATTTTATTTCTTTTTACCTATTTGAAATGGACTCACACAGGCAACACATTCCTGATTTGTTATAAACAGTCTTAATTTTTTTTATGGTTTTTTGTAATTGATAATTGGACTTCGTCAGTCCTAGGTTTTCACTCAACGTAACCAAAAGTAGAACCGGAAAGATATTTGAACTCTTCGTTTAATTTTGGAACGATCGATACACGATTTTACTAATTTTGAGTCATGTTTGCCAAACTTCAGGTCATAACATAACCGAAAATACCATCAAAACCAGAACTACATATTTAAGCTAGGCTTTTCAATACGCGTCGACTGATAGGGGAAGGTGAGGTAAAACGGGATACTTAACGTTTGAGGCTGTATAACACCGAAACTCTGTATTGGAGGCTACTCATATTTTGGCACAGTGAAAACTCATTATTTTTGTATCAAAAGCACAAAAAAAGATTTTTGTTTATAAATGTATAAAAAAGTTATATGCAAAAATTTGACACCAATACAATTTCCCATTTTACCCCCACTGTGTGAGTAAAACGGGATACACCGTGGGAGTAAAATGGGATAAGATTTTTCTGTTATTTTAATTAATTTTCTCTTTTTTTTAAGTTTAATTTTTTTTTATTTTTATGCAAAATACAACAACTTAAACTCAAAAATTCAAAAGGAACGAAGAAGAGCAATTAACTAAATAAGAAATAACGATGGGTTAAAGCCAAAAAACCCAATATTAATAGGAATAATAATACAGAACATTTTTTTTAAATATTAATAGGAATAATAATAACGAACATTTTGCTTAAATATTAATAGGAATATTAATACCGATGATTTTGCTTAAATATTAATAGGAATAATAATGCCGAACATTTTTCTCAACTTAATCATATCTGCTGCAATATTCGCAAATAAATACATCATCATCGCTGTCAGCTCCTGCACAAGCCTCATGTCTCCATTTTTTACAATTGCAGCATTATATCCAGCCTTTTCCTTTTTTGTCTGAAGAATATCTATTGTTGCAATAGAAGCATTAAAAATCTGCACTACTGTCACTGTTTTTAATCTTCTTGGAAGTATTTTCTTTTTTTACGGTTTTCTGCTTTAGTGACTTAATCTTGGTCTTTGAGTTAACATTTTTAACATTAACTTTTAGTTTTCTGGTAGCTAGAGATGTCTCCAATTCTTATTTATAAGGGGTGCTTGTTAATATGACAGTTTTACCTTTATTTTTACTCTGTTGCTTAATATGTTTTTGCGGTGCTTTTGGATAGGGAACAACTTGTTCCGGAGAAAATAGACCTTAACCAGTGCTTGTTGAGGACATGTCCATAAGCAAATCTTTAGAAGATTCATTATTTTGTCTTTCTGGGGTAACTTGTTCTTCGACAGGCTGGTCATTTTTGGATTGACTTTTTACGGAGATGGATATGTTTTCTTCAATATTTGGCTCATGATCAGTAGGCAAAGCTGCAGCGAACATCTCTTCGGTAAAAACAGTACGATTCAGTGGGAAAATTCCTGTTTTTTGGAAACCATTAATGGCATTTAATGGAGTAGATGCTCGTAGGTAAGCTTTTCCAAATAGGTGAGGTACCTCTGAGATAGTTACACATCGCCCTGGATATAAAATGTACTTAACGGATACATTAAGGAAACATCCAATGGCTGCATCCTATGGCTCGTATGAGGAGGGAGGCAAATTATTGTCACTCCATTTTCACGTGCTTTATCAATAATAGCAATGTTTTGTGTATGGGTTTTATGGCCATCCAAGATTAAGAGAGATGGGTTTTCTTTTGATGATTGAGTGTGATAAAGAAAATGGTCAAACCATTGTTCAAACAAGTTAAACTGCATCCAACCAGATTTATCAGTAACGACTAAGGTTCCTGGCGGTGCACCCTCCGAGAACTGCGGCTTCATACGAACTCTGGGAATTACGATCATAGGAGGAACAAATATTCCACTGGCACTCATGCATATTACAGCAGTAGAAAGCTCCACTCGTTCTGCAGATGTTAGGGTGCCGACCTGTTTTCTACCCTTGACAGCAATCACTTTTGATGGACGACCTTGAACTGTTGTAATCCCGGTTTCGTCAACGTTAAAAATACGGGAGGGTGGAAAGTTCATTTTTTCCTGAAGAGGCTCCAAAAGGTCAAAAAATGATGAAACTGCTTCCTTGTTAAAGCCTCGAGCACATGCAGCTGATGTTCCTTTAGGCAAACGGAGCGAAAGTTTATTCCGTTTCAAAAAAGCGCGAAGCCATTCCCACCCAGCCAACTTGGTGTTTTTGTTGAAATGATGTTTGATGTTGTTTTTCTCTGCCATCTGATATGCCAAGCTACGGATGGAACGAGTTGTAAGACCGAACATCATAGTTTCCATATTCTTTGCATATGTTACCAATTGCTGCTCCAACTCTAGAGGAAATGTAGGCAGTCGGCTCCCAAGTAATTTAGAATGACCTGTTGCGGATTTATTCCTTTCTTTGAACCTTCCTTTCCAATGTTGATTTTGGAACTCCATATTTTTTGGATGCTTTTAGAAATCCACAAGTTCCTTTTCTAATGCTTCCAGAGCGCTGGCCATAGATTTTTCAGACCATTTTTGGTTTTTTCGTTGGTAATTTCTAGGCATCTGAAACAAAAACAATTCTTCTAAGTTTATTCTTATATTACCCTAAACAAACTTGAATATTTTTTGCTTTTAAAAGTGTTTTAACTATAGAATTTTCACATAAGGAGTAAAACGGGATATCCCATTTTACCCCACCCGGTTATTTCCCGTTTTACCCCACATGCTGTTTAAAAAGAAAAACTTACCTTGTATGCTCAATATGAATTGGTTCACTCAAAAAACCTATTCACATTATGCGCAGGGCACTACACATCATCTGAGTTCAAAAATTATTTCAAAAACTTGTTTAAAACAAAAGTTACAGCTTAAAACGTGGGACCCAAAAATTACATCAGGCACCTGTCAAAACACATATTTTGGTCTGAGCACGAGGTCGGGTGTTTGAACTACGGCACTTTCGAACTACAAGCCAAGGCGCATTAGACGAATGTTGTATTTTTCACCGCGGCTGACGTCATAGGTAGGCCGCTAGAGGCACTATCCCGTTTTACCCAAGTATCCCATTTTACCTCACCTTCCCCTATATAGCATTTTTCATATAAAAATGCTTGCACGTCATAATTTATATAAAGTGACGTCACTTATATTTAAAATTTCCAGAACGTCAACCTTAGAGTTCAAATTTTCCTAACACAGCTAATAATACGAAACCCATACGGAACTGCTCGATCTTTCATAGGCGTCAACATGGTGTAATAATCAGAAAAATAAAATCATAATAATATTGGAAACTTTAGAATTATATTGAATAAATAACCAAAAATATTTGTTATTATTAATAATATAAATTTTATGAAATAAATCTTTAAGTCTAATATTCCACAAAATAATAATTTTAATTAAATAGATTAGACAATTGTACGCAACTGATACAGGTACATTTCAAATTTTATTGACAGTTCAGTGTGTGGCAAAAGTGTATAATGTGTTGCCGGTTTTTTAGAGTAAGAGTTTTGTTTATGTTTTGATTTCTTGCACAATTTGATCATAATATAATATATATTAATAAATTGTATTTATAAATACATATTAAATTTAGATTAATAGTTTTAAAAACTAATTATTGTTGTGTGTTGTGATTGTGCTATGCCAACACAATTAAATAGTCCGTAGAAAGTTGATAGATAAGCTTTCATATAAGATAGATTATTTTGAACAAGAAATAATGACGAGGCGTTTTTACTATTAAAGCCCCAAAAATGTTTTCTAATGGATTTTAGTGTGTTACAGCAGTCTTAAAACTAAGTGTATTTACTGTTAATATAATAGTTTGACAACTAGTTGACATTTTAAAAATTCCTCACTTACTAACTATTCTCATGTTTTGGCAACGCTTTGGGGTTCTGATGTCGTAAATCTTTAATGACGTGCAAGCATTTTTATATGAAAAATGCTATATATCACTATACTATTTTGGTGACTTTAAAACAGTACTTCCTGTTGCAATTACCAAATTCCGAGGTCGAATTTATCACCTTTAATATGTACCTCTCATTGGACACCTCATTTGTCATTCTATCTATTCTAGTAACGGAGGAGCTGTGTTCTTTAACGGACAGACGGTCAGACAGACATGAACAATTTAAGGTATTCACCATGTTTTTAATGTTCTAAAATAAGCGAAAACAAAAATAAAATGTAATATGCGGAAAGATATTACGATTTATTTAACAGTTTAAGGTTTGTTTAAATATTTTATTGACCACATTTTTTAAGTTTTTTATAATTTGCAGATTTATACTTAATTACATTATTAACACTTAATCAATGCTTTCAAAACTTGGTTTATATTTAAATCTAATGCAAGTAAAATCGAAAACAAAAACAAGTTTTTTTTACGCAGAGGTTAAGGTTGAATTCATCTCATTTTGAATGTGACCAGAGATAAAATTGTTGCAGCAGTGATCTAGTAGAAATGGTTTTCGAAATCAAGAATAAAGTGGCTATTGTTACTGGTGGTGCGTCTGGAATTGGACTAGAATTCGTTAAACAATTCTTACAATGTGGAGTTAGGGTATATGATCTTTTTTTTTATTATTTAATCATGTCACATAATTGGTACATTTAATATACAGTAAGGGTACATAAAAAGGCTCCGGCCATAACTATCTTCTTCTTCTTAACATGCCATACACCAAAGTGTGTAGGCGACTATCTCATTACTAGAATTCTGTTCTTGGCAGCGTGACACAACTCGCCTGTATTGTGTATTCCTGTCCATTCTTTAATATTTCTTAACCAGGATAATTGTTTGCGGCCGGCTCCTCTCCTACCTTCGATCTTCCCTTGTAGGATTAACTGTGGTATTTCATATTTTGCTCCTCTCAATATGTGCCAAAGGTAACCAATCTTGCGTTTTTTAATTAATTTAAAGAGTTCTCTTTCCACGCCGGCTCTCTTAAGGACGTCATCGTTTCGAACTCTATCCACCCAAGGTATGCGCATCATTCTTCTTAATGACCACATTTCAAATGCTTCAAGTTTGTTGATAGATGTTTTTTTCAAAGTCCACGTTTCCATGCCATAAAGCAAGATGGACCATATGTAGCGTATTTCGAAATGTAGGTTTTGATTACATAGGAGCGGTCTGAATTTCACAAAAGCTTGTCTTGCCATTTGTATTCGGGTTTTTATCTCTTGTTGTGGATCCGATTGGTCATTGATTGACGTGCCAAGGTATTTAAAAGTTTTCACGCGTTTTATGCGATCGTCACCTATGCATATTATCGGGTTTTCTGGAGGGTTTCTGCTAATGACCATATATTTCGTTTTCAAAATGTTGATTTTGAGGCCATATTTTTACCTATGCTATTCACCCTATCAAGTAATAACTGCTGATCTTCCAAATTATCAGTTATAATCACTGTGTCGTCCGCATAGCGTAGGTTGCTAATTGGTATGCCGTTCACCTTAATGCCTAATTCCGTGTCTTCTGATACTTCCGCAAATATATTTTCAACATATAAATTAAAAAGCATCGGAGAGAGTATGCAGCCTTGGCGGACACCTTTCCGGATTTCAAATTCATCCGTATATTGGTCTTGATCAATCCTCACCTTTGCCATTTGGTTCCAGTATTCAATGTTGATCCTATGTAGTAGTTCCATCATGATATCATGTTTAACATTGTCAAATGCCTTCTCATAGTCGTTGAAGGTGAGGTAGACATCTTTTCGTTGATCTAAACAGTTTTGTATTAAAGTGTTCAAACATAAAATTGCCTCTCTTGTTCCTAGTCCTCCCTTAAAACCGAATTGTGTTGACCAGCTAAGTTCTTCTAGTATCTTGTACATTCTTGAGTGTAATATCCTAAGGAAGAGTTTCAGCAAGTGACTCATTAAACTGATTAAGCGGTGTTCATTGCATTTTGTGGCATTAGCTGTTTTTGGGATCATCACAAAGGATGACTGCAGCCATTCTCGCGGAATGTAACCAGTATCATAAATTGTATTGAACAGCTTTACCAAGATTTCGATATTCTCCTCGTCTAGTAGTTTTATTGCTTCTATATTAATTTCATCTGGACCTGTTGCTTTATGCATCTTTGTGGTTCTAACTGCATATTTTATTTCACTTCGCATTATTGATGGCCCTGATAAGTTTTCGGAAGGAAGTTTGCGCGTTGGTTGTGTTGGTCTTTCGTCATTAAAAAGTCTTTCTGCGTATTCTTTCCACGCCATTGCTATCTCCTCTTCTGACTCTATGTATTCGTTTCTGTCGTTGCGTATTCTTGTTCTGTGGTGGCTTTTGTGTATATTCGATATTTCTTTGATCTTCTTATGTATTCCAAAACTATCTCCTTTTTCCTGCAATTGTTCTATTTCGTTGCACCTTTCCACCATCCAACGTTCTTTTGCTTTCTTAATTTTCTGGCGAATTTCTAACTATCTGGGACATGCAAATAAAGTAAAAGTAAAGGTAAATATTCAAAAAGTCAAAGAAAGTTAGCATCTTTAACATACACTTGGTTACAATGGTTTTGTAGAATAAAAAAACCATCTTGTCCTTTGGCAGAGCATGTAATCGACAAAGACCATATTATGGTTTTTCATAACAGTAAAATTCTGTGTAATGAAGGTAATAAATTCAAAAGGACCTTTTTAGAAATGGTTTAGATTAGCAAGAGTGATAATAATTTAAACAAAAAATCAGAAATTCAAAATCTAAGTAAAATTTATAATTATGTTATTTCTTTATAATTCATTTATAAAACCAACAATATATCACATTTTTAATTTAATTTTCCATATACATATACTTGTTACAGTTTTTCAGGTATCTGTGAATAATAAATTAATTCTTATTAATTTTTTCTCTTATTAAATAATAGTTATTTATTGTACAAGACGATAAAATTGTACTTTATCTTCGAGAGCGTTTTTTAGCGTCGAGACGTCAGTCGAGACGCTAATTATGCTCGAGAAGATAATGTGATTTTATCGTCGTGTGCAATACAACATTTTTTTCTATAGCAAGACTTCAAGTTCAGGTGAAAAATAGAATTTCAAAGAAAATTGTAATTTTTAGCACAAAAATCGCAATTGTGTTACTCCGTTGCTAGAGATATGAATTACTCTGTCAACAAATGTCAAACAAATGTTACGTTTTGGTTGTTTGGAGCTGATCTAGTAAAAGTTAAACGTTTAAGTGGATGGAAATCGTCATCTGTTGCAGAATCTTACATTGAAGAGTCAATAAGCAATAAAATTGCTGTATCCAAGTGTATATTTGGCGGACCAGAAAATCAATCCAGTACCTCGAATCAAGTGTTTAAGCAAACGAGTACAAGTTGTGATGCTCCAAAAATAGATGTTTCTAATAATTTTAATTGTAAAATTTCGGTTGTTTTTAATCCCTAATGTGTTTGAATTTGTAAATTTAATTTAATAAAAAAAAGTTAAAACATTTTATCTACTCTTGCTGTTAAAGTGTCACTTTATCTACCCTTGCGGTTAAAGTGATACTTTATCTACTCAAAACAGTTGTTATAGCAACACTTTAACCTTAGCTATGGAAAAAAAAATAATATTTAACAAAATTTTTATGTTGACAATATAATTTTCAAAAATAAATTAAAATACAAACTATAAGTTGGCATTCATGACATTGAGAGTTATTTGTAATTTTCTATTCGTTGCTATTCTAATTTATATCTAACAAACCTAATTTTATTTGGGGAGTTACTACATTTTTGCAATTATTCGTTTTATTATTATTAGTTTTATTTTGTATTTTTATTTTAGCTCATGAAAATAATTGTAAAAACAATGGAAAACTCAGGAAAAAAAGCAAGGACTAATTATATAATAGCCCTTTTTTATTGACTCAAACCCATTTAAACATGTTCATAACATGTCTTTCCAACAAAGAATATGTTGGAATGTTCTTTTGCAATTGGTTCTAAATCGCTAAAAGAGCTACATGTCATAAGCAACTCGGTTGCATAACTTCTCAGGAACGCGGTACATTAATTACTATGGCTCTGGTAGTATCTGCAACAGGAAACTCTATTCCACCTTTCTTTATTTTCCCACGAGTTAATTATAAAGAGCATTTTTTGACATCTGGATCAGCTGAAACTGCAAATCTTTCAGGAGTTGATGACCAGGGAACACTTTCTACAATTTTCTAGACATTTTGTTATATATGTTGGTTGTTCCTTAGACAGGCCATCACTTTTATTATTGGACAAGCGTGATTCTTATATGGGGTTCACAGTCATTCCTATCCCATTGTTCTCATAAACTGCAGCCCCTCGATCGCTCCGTCTATGGACCGTTCAAGAAATACGTTAATTCAGCTTGTAACTCGTGGAGTACTAACAATCCTGGACGCACTATGACTATATATGACATTCCGACAGTAGTTTGAGAAGCATTGCCATTATCAGGTACACAAAAAAATATTATGTCAGGATTTCGAGTCCCTGGAATTTCTTTATTTAACAGAGATATCTTTGAAGACCACGAGTTTTCGCCAGGATATGCTACTGATCTGATCTACTAAAATTGAAATATTCCACCAATCAAGATAATTCTAAAAAGCAGTCAGATTTGTCAATTGCATCGAATCTGACCGACAAGCCGTTGTGTCAAAATCAGTCGCGGCGGGGGGGTTTAAAGGAACCTAATGACCTTTCTTTTTGAAAATAAACCTGACTGTCAAATGAACTGTTCTAATAGTTCCATTCAAGAGGAAAATGAGAACTCCGCTCCTACCACTCCATTAAAATTAAAGCCTACAAAAATGCTCTTGCGGAAGAATAAAAGAATGAAAAAACTGCCAAAAGAAGAATTTGTTCAAAAAAAGAACCAGGTACAAAGATTAAAACAAAAAAAAATGAAGGAAATTGATAATGATTGTGTTGATTCAGAGGAAAAGAACTGCTTTTGCCTCTGTTGTATGAATAACTACAAAAATGATGCTTTAAGTGAAAACTGGATACAATGCACAAATTGCAAAATGTGGGCGCATGAGCCTTGTGCTGACCATCCTGTTATTTTTTTTTGTTTGTGTGAATTGTGAAAGCACTTATGTTTTTTTTACACTTAAGTACTTTCATGTTGTTGTACATATATGTTACATTTTAAATTAATGTATTTAGTTACTTAGATTTATGCCTTTATGTTTTTATAAGTTTTTTTGATAAAATATTTTTACATTTTAAGTAAAAATGTGTTTTACTTTTTTTGTTTGCGTCAACCAACCACAGATAGTGCGTTAACTAACTCCGACCTAAGGCTACTTGGCGCATACTGAGATATATTTTAAAAAAATATTCTACATCCAAATGAACGGCTTTAACATTTTTTTTTTTTTTTTTTTTTTAGTCCTTTTCTTTTCAATTTATACACATACCATTTTCAGTAGACATAATATTCCCAATATCGAAACATTTATAGTAAAACAGCGAGAAATTCCTTTTAAAAAGGTAATTAAATATTTGGGCATTATACTGGATCACAAGCTCACATGGAAATTTCACATAGAATATATGTTAAATAGATGTGAAAAAGGCCTAAACTTTCTGAAAATGACAACTAAAACTTAGTGGGGAACAGATGTTCAGACTTCCTTACTTTTTTATAGAACTTACATTCGCTCTATCATAGATTATGGATGTTGGTTATATGGATCTGCCAGCAAGAACTTACTAAACAAATTAAACATATTTATAAACCAGTGTTTGCGTATCTGTATTGGTGCCATGAAGACAACTCCTATTGAGCCCCTTTATGTTGAAGCACGTGAGCCTCCAATTTCTCTTAGAAGACATTTCTTGGCCGAAAAATTTTTACTGAAAATTAAACACCAGAACACTTTCCTTTATACCGAATTAACAAATTTAAACAATTATGATTTAACGAATAAATATTGGATTAAGAAAAATTCTCCAACCCTATGTGAAGCTCTTAGAGAAAACACAGTTTGTGCTGATGAAGCTATTAATTTAAAATCACACACAGATATAAACGATTTTGAAGCTCTTTTTTATAGCGTTAAATTTATTAAACCAAATTATGTTAACACTGGAAGAGCAAATAACAACAATATAACAAGCATCTTATCCAATTGGGATCACTACAGTACTATCTACACGGATGCCTCCAAATCAGAAGACGGTACAGGATGTGCCTTTTACATCCCCATGGAGAAGGTAGAAAAAATGTTCAAATTAAAAGCAAATATTTCCATATTTAGTGCGGAAGCAATTGCCATATATCAAGCCCTACTTTTTGTTTCTAACAGAGATTCCTCCGTTATTATTGTTTCAGATTCCATGTCAGTTCTCACAGCCATTAACCAACCTTTTGTTCCAACCTCATACTCCAATCCCTACATAATATTAATTAAAAAATTAGTTAAACACTTTAAGGAAAATAAAAAAAAATGTGATATTTATATGGGCCAAAGCACACAGTGGAATTAAACATAATGAACATGTGGACCAACTAGCCAAATTAAGTATTTATTCAGTGGATACCACAGAATTTCTACCCAGTATTTCTGATTTGGTTGCTTCACTAAAGGCAGTTTTAAAATATAAATGGAGTGACCTATGGTCTGAGTTTTGTTTTACCAACCCAAATAGATACACTTCTTTACACACAACTGTCCCTGTTGCACATTGGCACAGAACTTATAATGTCCCTAGGCGTTATATAACAACCATATCTAGGCTTAAATTTGGACATGCTTGTTTTCCTGCTCATCTTGCAAGGATTCATGTGATCGAGAGTAAAAACTGTTTGGAATGTGGAGTAGAAGGTGACCTAGATCATGTAATTTTTGGTTGTGCCAAATATAATTTGGAATCCACCTTATTATATAATAATATAGTTCGTATTACCGGTAAATCTCCGTTTAACGTTTTATCTGCCCTAGCGACTCAAAATAGATTAATTTACGATTGCATAATCGATTTTTTGACCAAATGTAATATTTTTCTTTAGTTAAAAAAAAAATTGGTTTTTACTTTTTACCTTTGTTTTCTCTCCTTTATATGTTTAATCCTATTTACCGTGGCCTAGTTCTCCTGTGTATGTTATATATTATAATGTCCTGATGGTCCCCTGGACGTGAAACGAGTGAACCATGTTAATTGTATATGTTTATGGATATATATGTGTATGTATTATTTATATTTTTTCTCTTCTTTTTGTTAAATGTTGTTAATTTATCTATTTTAGTCTATTCGATTGCAAATAACTCAAAAACTTTTTACTGTACCTAATGAGATTAAAAGATCATGTAACTGGCTGTATGGCAAACTGCCGAAGCCATAAAAATAAAATAATAAAATAAAAAAAAAACATTTTTTTTTTCATTTTCATAAATAGAGATAGGCAAAACATGAAACTATTCTGTTTTGCAAAAAATTTACGTCAAAATGTTTTAATTTATAGTTTAACGTCTAAAATTTAAAAATTCTGTCAACCAGCCACGGTCTCCCATGCAAAAGATGGTGTGTTATAAGAATAAACTGTAGATGTATTGTCGAAAAAGTTATTCTTAATAACGACCAATGGCGTCCGGTAAGCTTGGATTATCAGTTCATCTGCCGACTTCTTATTGCTTCATATAGAGGTTACTAATAGCGTACACAATGTAGCAACGTACAGAGAATATAATACAGAGAACTTTCAAAGACAATAAGGAAAAATATTAAGGAGGACATAGGCTACAAGAAAAAAGAAAAGAATTAACCATTGGGAAAAATTAAATCGTTACTATAACAAATGAAAATACCAGGATAACAGACAGATATAAAATAATACCACTCCTGCAACAACGGTGAACTATACAAGGCTTCTAAAGCACTTGAAGCCGCAACCAGTAACCAAGAAGTAACAAAAATGAAAAGCGGCGAAGCAGCTGGAATATATGGTAAAACTGCTGAAATAAGCTGGCAAAAAAACCTGGAAAATCTTAGCAGATATATTTACGAACTGCCTAAGATCAATATGCGTACCAGATCACTGGAATACAGCAAACATATTTATTATTCATAATAAATGTAGCATAAGACTTATAAGTCTACTAACAATCATATACAAGGTATTCACAAAGACCATCAACAAAAGCATTGGATACTGAACAGCCAAGAGAGCAAGCTGGCTTTAGAAGTGGATTCAGTACCCTAGATCATATCCATAGTCTTCGAGAATTAATGAGTAAAGCTAAACGATATGAATTACCACTAGTGTTAATATTTATAGACTTCGAGAAGGTTTTATATAGAGAAGTCTCAGGTCTTTATTTGAAACCAAATAAAAAGAAAACTTTCAATTGGTACCAACTATTTTATGTTTTGTGAGTTAAACAATATCTAAACATCTTCATTTGTTTTAGGGTGTTGTCATAGCCGATATTAATGCAGAGGCCGGTAAAAAAATTTCTGAAGAATTAAACAAAGAATTTGGCGTAGAAAAAGTGGTATTTGTTCAAACCGACGTTCGCGATCAAAAAAGTCTAGAAAGTAAACATTCATTTTCATAGTTTTCCTTGTTTAATATAGTTTGTTTTAGATGCTTTTGTTACTACTTTAAACCATTTCAAATATATTGATATCCTTATTAATAACGCTGGAGTTTGTATGGAGAATCAGTGGGAAACAGCAGTTGATATTAATTTGGTATGTAGATCTTTATAATAATAATACTTATTTATATGCTTATATACGCTACAAATATGTGTGTATTGTGCGAGACATATATGAGGGAGCAACAATTAGTGTTAGGAAAGGTGTGGGTGAATCAAAATGTAATTCCGTAGAGGTTGAAACAAATTTTATATCAAAGTTTAGGTGAAAACAAAAGATATTTTTAAAAAAGTTTATGATTTATATAACGGAATCATACATCGGGGTTTTTATGAAGGGTTTTACGATTTTTTCTGCAAAGTTGAAGGAAAAAGCTTTCATTAAAGACTTGATAAATTAAATTTGACTCTTAATTGATTTAAATAATTATAAATAAAGCTTGAAAAAGAAATTTGCGAAAAAATATTATTTGTATTATAAATAAGCACTATTAATATTTAATTTTGCAAGAAATTGCGTTACCAATATACAGCAAACAAAATTGGTTTAAAAAATATTCAAGAGTTTATGAGATATTTAATTTGTTTCTCGTCGACCATCCATTTATGATCAATTTTAACACCCTCAAAATCATTGATTAATAACCTCTATTAATAAATGATTTTCTATTAATGAACGATTTCATTATAGGCAACACAACATACATTACTTGCATAAATTAATTAAACGCTCTGTGATTGGCAGTGACCTGTGGTGTAGGCAACCAAACATATACCTATTTATATTCCCACTAAAAAATTTAAAATTAAGTAGCCGCTGTCAGTACTATCTGTCATTGTATGTCATTATTTACTTTATTGTTTAAAATTCTGTGTATTTGAAAAATCAAAAGATGGATATTGACGAAAAGTTTAATTTAATTCTACCAGAAGTGGCAGACACTGCAAATGAAATATCTTTAAGTTTACTTAAAAGTGTATATTATTTCATTAAAGTTAATGAAAGCTGAAAAAAATTGTTGTTTATCGTTAAGTAAATAAAAATTTAGACTAAGATATCTTTATTTCTGAGAAGTACGGTCGACGGAAAAGTTTTGTAACGAACTCGTGAATTAAAATGGCGATTAACAATCTCGAACATTAACGCGTGAGCGAAGCGAGAAACGAAAATATCTCAATTGTTAATCGCCCTTATTAATACACTTGTTGGTTAAATAACTATTATTAAATGGTTCTATTTTTTCACTTAAAAAATGCAGTTGTTGTCGATAGACTTTATACTTTTATAATGTCTCATTTTTTTTATGTATATTTACAAGCTACTGAAATGTTAAGCGAACGGGGAAAACCCATGCTAGTGGCGAACAATTTTAAATATAATTTTCACAAGGTATTGTCGGGAGAGACGGCATTCTGCACACGAAAGATGTAAGGCATAGCTTCCATTGCAGCTTCGTCAAGAGCTTTCATAATTTCGTTGTACGTATTAATTGGTGAGGAGTAACAAACATCGTGCAATTTCAGATTCAACCTCATTCGATACAGAAACTGGGTGGACTCATTTTCAAAACCTTGTAGATTATATCTCTTTGTTGAAATGTCTTGCAGCATCATTGAACTTTAGTTTTCATTTTGTCGTTGGCTTTCTTTAAATGTAAATAGTAGTAACGCTTTAAGCAAATGGTGATCAGATCCACATTCTGCTCCTCGATGGACTCTAACGTTATTAACCTTTATTGTGGAGTTTTCTTTGCATATACAATAACCGATTATTAATTTCAAATTCCTCGTTGGCTGAATCCACGTGAATTTATGAATATCCTTGTGCTGATAATATCCATTCATTATCTTTAAATTCATGTGATCGCAGAAACTTATTAATCTCTCACCGTTTTTATTTATTTTTTCTTCTCCAAATGGACCGACCACTTTGCTATTTACTTTTCTTCCGGTCATAGCATTTCTTCTACAACTTTATCATTACAAAAAAGAACATATCCAGAAACACTCTTTCTGTCATTACCATCGCTCGCAAAATCTGAGTCAGCATATGCATGAAGAAGCTTAACTCATTTTTCTAAATTAAATTTAGAATCCAGTGGAATTTTACTAATCTTATAATTTACCATGTTAACACAATTAACAATTTTTGTAACTAAATTTTTCTGGCTGACAACTAAAGTCTTATCTTTTCTTTCAATTTCTAATCCTAAAAAGACAATTTTTGTTTCATTTAATAAATCACTTAATTCTAAAATTTTCTCTAAATTTGATTTTAAAAATTTGACATCATCTTCAGAAATTTAAATAACAAAAATATTATCCAAGTTTTTCAATTAAAATACAAGCAAGGGTCAACCTTAGATCTTTTAAATCCTAAATTACATAAATGCTTATTAATAGTTGTATTCCAACATTTAGGGCTTTCTCGTAAACCATATAAAGCTTTTACCAACTTACATACTACACGATTTAACGCTAAGGCCATACGGTGGCTTTAAAAACACATCACTAGACACTGGACTTTTCAAAAAAGCACTTTTGACATTAACTTGATGAATATACATATCAGGATCTACAGCACTGGCTCACAGTACCCTCAGGGTCGTTAATCTAGCTACTGGTGCATACACGTCTTCGTTGTCCAATGCTGGCTGCTGATAGCCTCTGGCCACTAATCTAGCTCTTTTTTCTAACTGACTATCAACAGTTTTCTCAACAAAAACTCATCGTGAATCAATGATTACATCATCAGCCTTAGGTTCTACCAAAGTCCAGGTACTGCTGCTTTCTAACGCCAAAAGTTCTTTATCTATGGCCTTCTTCCATCCATTCCCCATCGAAACAGCTTCAGTATAGTTTTTAGGTTATTCAGAAGATAGACAGCCAGAAGATAAAGCCATCATCATACTCACGTCATAGTCATCGAACATTGTTAATCTCAATTAACTCTCAACTTAAAATATCTCAATTGTTAATCGCCCTTATTAATACACTTGTTGGTTAAATAACTATTATGAAATGGTTCTATTTTTTCACTTAAAAATGCAGTTGTTGTCGATAGACTTTATACTTTTATAATGTCTCATTTTTTTTATGTATATTTACAAGCTAATGAAATGTTAAGCGAACGGGGAAAACCCATGCTAGTGGCGAACAGTTTTAAATATAATTTTCACAGGGTATTGTCGGGAGAGACGGCATTCTGCACACGAAAGATGTAAGGCATATGTGAAAACGGAAAGTTCCGCACAGTACACAGAGCTCGACTTCGGTGGTGAACACAACCATGAGAGCAGCAGTCTTGGAAAAGCTAAACCGCCAAAAACTCAACAATTCATTGAAGAATAAGGCTGTTCTGGCATTAAAACGCTTACTGTGATTGATTTACATCTGATAAGGAACTGCATCAACTGCAGTCAAAGAAAGGTATTACCGAAACTACTTAACAAGTGTTAAGAAAGTCCATGAAGTGCAAAATACAATTGAAATAACTCCAAATGAAGGAGAGCTGTTCTTGTTAAAGATCGATTTGGACTCCAATTTCCTGGTGTTTTCTTGTACTTCTTTTGTACTTTGAATATTTGTAGTGTTAATATTTAATTTTTTTTGTAGAAAGGAATTATTGGAGGAATGGTTCTTGGTATGGAAAAATATTTAAGATATCACAAAGAAGGAGATGAAGCAGTAATTCTAAATCTTTCCTCTCTAAGTGTTACAGAAAATCTATGTATTATGCCTGTCTATGTAGCTACAAAATATGGCGTGATAGGTTTGACTAGAAATTGGGGTGATTCCTCTCACTATAACAGAACTAAAGTAAGAGTTTTGGCTATATGCCCGGGTATGACAGATACTTGCTTTTTGGAGAATTTAAGACATCGTCTCCTTAATGAAGAATATACTGCAATGTATGATGAAGTTGTTAGCAAGTTTGAAGTATTCCTTCAACCGTAAGTTGTTACTTATATCTAGATTTATATATAACCTATAACATATACATTTAGGTTTTTTCATTATTTATCTCCATTCTCTCTACCCTTACACTTTATTTCCCATAATTCTTATTTATATCTGTTCTATGTCGTCTACCACCTCGACTTTTTATCATAGTGTCTATTTTTTACCTAATAGTACATTTTTTCTATTATTAGTTGATATAACAAAACACGTCTGATTTCCTCATTGATTTGTTGATTATATCTGTTTACGCAGGTTAATAATAACACTATTATTATATTTAATTAGAAAAGAAATAAGTTTTATTATTTTACAAGTACGTACAAGTATAAGGTGTACAGACCAGTGACAAGTGACATGTAAGTCATCAGACATCAATAAAAATAAAACGTCTTGCCAACATACATAAAATAATTATAGTACGGAATTGTACACTGTACAGCAACACCTCCTCTCAATTCTACAAAAGTACATGAATTTAGTACAAACTGCAAACAAAATTACAATTAACTAATAAACAGTATAATTATTAAACATTAGTTTTAGAAACATTCAAACAATTTCTCAATAATTCAAATTGAGTAACAGGCAATGCCTTGGTCATAATATCAGCTGTTTGTTTGTAGGAACATTACCCAATAACAAAATTTCCTTTATTTACATCATAAACATATTGATGTTTTACATCAATATGTTTTTAGTGGTTGGTCTCATAAGTTTGTTATTTATATGCAATTTTGGTTGTCCTCAAAAATTTTAATAGGATATTGAAAATCAAAAAGGTCTTTCAAAAGTTGACCTAAAAACAAACACTCAGTCATATACGCGGACAGAGGCAAATATTCGGTTTCACTGCTACTAAGAGCAACTACAGATTGCTTTTTAGAACACTAGTTATAAGAACATATATAGAAACATATATAGAACACTACTTCTACAACTTTATATATATACATATATATATATATATATATATATATATATATATATATATATATATATATATATATATATATATATATATATATATATATATATAACGAGTTTATTACAGCTGCCGCCGTTTCTCGCAACCTAGCTTTCAACGCTTGCGATCGTTCCAGTCATCTACTTGTAGACCCCTATCTTCCATTGCACCTTTTACTTCTTCTCTCCACGATCTTCTTGGTCTTCCCTTTTTCCTGCGGTTGGTGGGGATCCACTGTAATATTCTCTTTGGCCATCGTTGATCATTCATCCTTTCTACATGGCCATACCATTTCAGCCTTTTGCATTCTATAGTTTCCAGGACGTCAATGTCTGTGTCCATACGCTCTCTGATTTCAGTATTCCTTACTCTATCTCTTCTAGTGAGTTGGCAACATCTTTTTCAATAATTCATTTCCATTGCTTTTATTTTGGATGCGTCATTTTTATTTATTACCCAAAGCTCTGAACCATATGTAGCAATGCTTTCTATGATACTTTTGTATATCCTAATTTTTGTGTTTCTGGTGATGTGGTTATTCCAAAGTATACTATTCAGTTGACATATTGCTGAATTTCCTTGACCAATTCTAGTAGCTCTTTCTTTTGTATTCCGACCATTGTTTGTAATGTTTACACCGAGATATTTATAGCTATCAGTATTTTGAATTTGTTTGCTTCCTAGTTCTAAGTGCTTTCCTTCACCTCCCACTACTACGTACTCTGTTTTTGATGGATTAATTGATAAGCCCCACTTAGTATATTCTTCATCTATTTTTCGTAACATGTAGTGGATATCATCTTGATCTTCTGCAAGTATTACTTGGTCATCAGCAAAATGCAAGCTGTACAGTGTATGGTCTCCAATTTTAACACCCATAGGTTCACATTTTCTTTTCCAAATATCCAAAACCCCCTCCAAATAAATCTTAAAGAGTGTAGGTGCAATGCAGCAGCTTTGGCGAAGTCCTTTGGTCACTTTTATCTTTTTTGTCACTTTTTGTCCAATCTTTATTACACTCGTCATATCATCGTACAACTCCCTTACAGCATTAATGTAAATCGGTGGAATATTCTTGTCTTCTAGCACCTGCCATAGCTTGGCTAATGGGACACTGTCATACGCTTTTTGAAGATGAATAAATACCATGTGTGTCTCCATATTATGTTCCAAACGCTTTTCTATTGTTTGTTTTAGGCAGAACACATTGTCTATACAAGAACGACCAGCACGAAAGCCACTCTGATCTTCAGCAATCTTCAATTCGGCTTTTAATTATCCTCCCGTAGACTCTATAGATTAAGTTAGTTACACTAAGCCCTCGGTAGTTCTTACAATCTTTTCTGTCGCCTTTATTTTTGTATAGATAGCTGATATATGCAGTTTTCCATTCTGGGGGTAGCTCTTCTCCTCTCAAGAATAAATTAAAAGTATAAGCCAATAGCTGAAATAGTTTGTCAGGGCCATACTTAATCAGTTCAATGGGTACTCCCCCCGGTCCTGGAGCCTTTCCATTTTTCATAGCGTTGGCGTGTTTTTTAATTTCTTCTGGTGTTATTTCAGTTTCTTCGCGGTAGGAAATATCATATTTTTGGTAGCCAATATCTTGGAATTCTGTTTGATCTTCGGTCAGCATTTGTTCATAATATTGGACCCATAATTTTGGGGCTATTAGAGTTAACCTACTGCATTCTTTTCTATCTGTTCTACTACCTCTAATTGTTTTCCAGGCTTCTTTACTTCTTGCTGTACCCATAAAATTTTCTACGTTATCGCAGGCTTTATTCCACATCTCATTTTTGGCTTTATTTACCTCTTTTTTTACTTCTTTGTTTAAGCTGTTGTACTGTTGTCGATAGTAAGGGTCCTTTGTTGCTAGCCATTTGTTATACATATTCTTCTTCTTCCCCACAAGATCTTTTATTTCTTTATTCCACCATTCATTTCTATTTTTTATGCTATCCACTTCTCCAATAGCTTCCATTGCAGCTTCGTCAAGAGCTTTCATAATTTCGTTGTACGTTTTAATTGGTGAGGAGTAACAAACATCGTGCAATTTCAGATTCAACCTCATTCGATACAGAAACTGGGTAGACTCATTTTCAAAACCTTGTAGATTATATCTCTTTGTTGAAATATCTTGCAGTATCATTGAACTTTTGTTTTCATTTTGTCGTTGGCTTCCTTTAAATGTAAATAGTAGTGACGCTTTAAGCAAATGGTGATCAGATCCACATTCTGCTCCTCAATGGACTCTAACGTTATTAACCTTTATTGTGGAGTTTTCTTTGCATATACAGTAATCGATTATTGATTTCAAATTCCTCGTTGGCTGAATCCACGTGAATTTATGAATATCCTTGTGCTGATAATATTCATTCATTATCTTTAAATTCATATAATCGCAGAAACTTATTAATCTCTCACCGTTTTTATTTATTTTTTCTTCTCCAAATGGATCGACCACTTTGCTATTTACTTTTCTTCCGATTCTAGCATTTCTTCTACAACTTTATCATTACAAAAAAGAATATACCCAGAAACACTCTTTCTGTCATTACCATCGCTCGCAAAGTCAGCATATGCATGAAGAAGCTTAACTCATTTTTCTAAATTAAATTTAGAATCCATTGGAATTTTACTAATCTTATAATTTACCATGTTAACACGATTAACAATTTTTGTAACTAAATTTTTCTGGCTGACAACTAAAGTCTTATCTTTTCTTTCAATTTCTAATCCTAAAAAGACAATTTTTGTTTCATTTAATAAATCACTTAATTCTAAAATTTTCTCTAAATTTGATTTTAAAAATTTGACATCTTCAGAAATTTAAATAACAAAAATATTATCCAAGTTTTTCAATTGAAATACAAGCAAGGGTCAACCTTAGATCTTTTAAATCCTAAATTACATAAATGCTTATTAATAGTTGTATTCCAACATTTAGGGCTTTCTCGTAAACCATATAAAGCTTTTACCAACTTATATACTACACCAGATTTAACGCTAAGGCCATACGGTGGTTTTAAAAACACATCACTAGACACTGGACTTTAAAAAAAAGCACTTTTGACATTAACTTGATGAATATCCATATTACGATCTACAGCACTGGCTAACAGTACCCTCAGGGTGGTTAATCTAGCTACTGGTGCATAAACGTCTTCGTTGTCCAATGCTGGCTGCTGATAGCCTCTGGCCACTAATCTAGCTCTTTTTTCTGACTATCAACAGTTTTCTCAACAAAAACTCATCGTGAATCAATGATTACATCATCAGCCTTAGGTTCTACCAAAGTCCAGGTACTGCTGCTTTCTAACGCCAAAAGTTCTTTATCTATGGCCTTCTTCCATCCATTCCCCATCGAAACAGCTGCAGTATAGTTTTTAGGTTATTCAGAAGATAGACAGCCAGAAGATAAAGCCATCATCATACTCACGTCATAGTCATCAAGATAAAAAGGTATACGTCTATCGTATCTCGTATTCTTGACTACTATCAGGTTTTATTACCTCCGGTTCAATTTTAACAGGTTCAGTAATAGTTTGCCCATCCACACCTCTATGTCTCATCATATGTACTGGAGATTCACTTTCACAAGTTTCATCAAATCTAAATGAACGAGATGTACACAATTGCAATTCTATTAAATACAAATTACTAATCAATTTTCCAGTAATAATTGCAGTATCACCCCTCATGATTTTTACTTCCTTATTTTCAAAAATTACACGAAAACCTTTTTTTTTCAATTTGTCTTACTAATAATAACTTGTAATAAAAATTGTAACAAACAAAAACATCATTCAAAGTAACTGAAAATCCTTCTTTCGATATAGCTGAGAAACTACCTTGAAATTTTGCTACTAAAGTTTCACCAACCTTTGCTACATTTATTTGTCTATCCACTGCTTTGGAACTAGTCAAAAATTGAATGTATTTTGACATAAACAGGTGATTTGTACAACCACTATCCACAACCAGATGTACACTATTCATTACATTTGAATTACAGCTGACTGCAACTTCCTGTTTTGTGTGACTACCAAGAAATGCAATTTCTTTATTTTCAACATTACAGTTTCACGATTTTTAGACAATTTTTTGGACATTTCGAGCGAATATGCCCCATTTCATGACAGTGATAACAACAACAGTGATAGCAAAAAGTATTTTTGCTTTCACGTTAATATTTATCATGACCAACAAAGCCATGCGAAGGAACAACTACACTCGTAACCTCTTTTGTTTTTAAATGGCATCTTCTGCGAATAAACTATTTTTCACAAAATCTATAGTTACTTTGGTTGGATCAGAACGAAATAAAATATCAATGGGTATTACAACTGAAGTAAATCTGTCAGGCATTGCAGATAAAAGTGTAGTGATCTTTCCACTATCGTCTATTTACCTTCTGCATCCTTAAGGTTTTATCAAAATTCACCCAAGTTGCCGTCTTCTTTAATTACTAAGTTGCGCAACTTTTTCTGGATTTTTGCTCGAGACTAAAGTCCTGTCTTTTCGTAAACAGCTGTAAGAGATTCCATCATTCCCATCGAAGTTTCTTGGGTTTTAATTATCCCCAAAACATTATCCCCAACTAACTGAGGAATAATATCCTTTGCAGTCGAATCACTTTTAACAAAGTTTTTGTACTTATAGTCAGTCCTAGCAGGTTTCTCTTGAGAAATGACATCAAGAACACCATGTCTTTCCAATCGAAATATCCAATCAAAACCGGCAAAACCTTTAACAGCTATTGTAACATACGAACTATGCTCTCATTTTTATTAAGTCTTAAGTACTGATCAATTTTATTAATCATTGTTAATTTTTAGTGCTGATCATGTCGCTAAAGTGTCTATGTCATTGTTGGAACACGCACCAAGTGGATCTGCATGGATAATAGAAGGTAGCGAAGCTCCATACGAATTGAAGCATTTAGACAAAAGTGTATTCAAAGATAATTTGTTAAAAATAGATACTTAGTTAATGATGTGGTATTTATATGTCAGTTCACTATAAAACTGCAGGATTTGGTACCTTGAAAACCTTTCAAATTTATTTTGTACAATTTACTACCATTAAAAATAAAAAGATGAAAATGGAATAAATATAAAATTATGACTGTTTTATGTTTTAAAAAAGATATTAAGATTTATTAAGAGTTTAAGGTTTGTTTAACGCAGTAAATAAAAAATTAATATCTCATTGTCCACATTTTTTTATTTTTTTTATAATTTGCAGATTTATACTTAATTACATTATTAACACTTAATTAATGCTATCAAAACTTAGTTTATATTTAAATCTGATTCAAGTAAAATCGAAAACAAAAACAATTTTTTACGTAGAGATTAAGGTTGAATTCAACTCATTTTGAATGTGTTCAGTGATAAAATTGTCGTAGCAGTGATCTAGTAAAAATGGTTTTCGAAATTAAGAATAAAGTTTCCATTGTTACTGGTGGTGCGTCTGGAATTGGACTAGCATTCGTTAAACAATTCTTACAATGTGGAATCAAGGTAGATGATCATTTTATTATTATTTAATTATGTCACATAATTGGTACATTTAATATACAGTAAGGGTAAATAAAAAGGCTCCAGCCATAACTCTGGGACGTGCAAATAAAATAAGAGTAAAATCAAATTGTAAATATTCAAAAAGTCAAAGAAAGTTAGTATATTTAACTTACACTTGTTATAATGGTTTTGTAGAATAAAAAAAAATATCTTGTGCTTTGGCAGAGTATGTAATCGACAAAGGCCATGTTATGAATTTGGATAACATTGAAATTTTGTGTAATAAAGGTAATACATTCAAAAGGACCTTTTTAGAAATGGTTTGTATTAGCAAGAGTGATAATAATTTAAACAAAAGATCAGAAATTTAAAATCTAAGTAAAATTTATAATTATATTATTTCTTTATAATTCATTTACAAAGCCAACAAAATATCAATAATTTTTTTAGGTATCTATGAATAATAAACTAATTCTTTTTTTTTTCTTATTAAATAAAAAAGAATATTTAACAAAATTTTCATGTTGGCAGTATAATTGTCAAAAATAAGTTGGCATTCATGACATTGAGGGTTATTTGTAATTTTCTATTGGTTGCTATTCTAATTTATTTATAATTTATCAAAATTTATTTTTTTTCTTGTTTAAATATTTTTTTCAAGATTACCTTTCTAAAGCAATTCAAAAAAGAAAGGGAAACATGTATTAGATCAAGGATTTTTTATAATAATTTTTTTTTGGATGTGTAGCAGTAAAAGTTAACAAACCTAATTTTATTTGGTGAGTTACTATTATCTAATAGCCCCTTTATATTGACTTCAACCCATCCAAACATAGTTATATATATTGTCATACTTCTTCTTTCCCAACCAAAGAAAAATAAATAAAAAGATCCATCGGAATAAAATTTTAAGGTATCATTATAAACAAATTGTATATAGTAATTTAAGATAAGATTTAGTGTAGATAAGAATAGAAATTTGTTTGGCAAACGACCTTTTCCGTTTCCAACAAAATTATCAAAAAACCCCTTTGTGTAGAATTAGAAGACATTTTACCTGTAAGTTAATCTTGTCATTGTTTGTGTATTAAATGACCATATTCTAATCTTTGGAAACAGGTATAGATTGTGTATTAACAGACTGAGGATAGAAAAATCAATTTTTATTTATTCTTTCTCTGAAACAGTAATTTGGTTCTCTCTGAAACAGTAATTCCCAAATGATACACAGAATTTTTAGAACAAGCATTAAAAGTAGTAAACAAGATTTGAGCTTTTGATTGGATAGTCGTTTTTGAATAGTAATGGGGTTAGCCTGATTAGGAGACGGGGAGAGGCAGTTGTAATTTGGCCATCGAAGGAGACAGTCGTTTGTTAGAAGATAGGGTGTGGTTCGTGAGTTTGGATACCGGCATTGTGGAAAGAAGTGAATAGTTTTGCAGAAGGAGATAACAAGTAGATTAAAAGAGGTCCTTGTATCTACCGTGGGTATTTTGTGAAGTATATGTGAAAGTAGTTTTACGGCATCAAGTTGACAAAAGGAGGTCCTTGTGTCATAAATAAGTAGCTGAGTTTTTGAAGAAGTGAATTAGGTGTTTTTTGTGTAGTCTGCAGGAGGTTTGCAGAGACGTTAGGAAGGAGCCGAGGTGCCAAAGAGGAGAGATCACATCGTTGAGGAGACTGGACTTTTCTGGGTATGTGCCAACATACAATTCAATAAGAAAAAAAAAGCTGTAAGTGTTTTGTACAATTGAAATTGGCACCTGTGAAGGATCTGTGTTGACATCATGGTCATTATCATTCAATTTTAAAGAATTGAGTTTTGTTTGACTAATCAAAAGTTACAGTTTTGTTGTTTTTTGTTTCAAGTAAAGGAAAGTTAAAGTAAAATTGGTTTTCACTTATTATAAATTTATGTAGATTTAAAATCTTATTATTATAAAAATTTCATTTATTTTCTTGTATGCTGATTAATAAGATAACGGCAGAAGTTCAAAATTGTTTTATTCTTTTTTTATATAAAATAAAGAATACTTAATTTTTGTAATATACTATTTTTTTTTATTATTATCCTTCTTCTCTATCTCGATAAAAGACAACTAGAAAATCTTTGAATCCATCAAACACAGGTAATAATAAGGAGTCTTATTTTACATTTGATAACAATTAAATTATAATTTTTTTATTGGCTCATTAAATTAAAATCAAAGTCAAAATAAACAATCATAACAATATATATATATATATATATATATATATATATATATATATATATTATATATATAACTATGGATTTTAAAATTTGGAGTATGCCCAAATTTTAAAATTAAAATTTCCTGATCTCGGAATCAAAACCAAATAGCTGGTGCAGATTGGATTACGGCGTACCTAAAACTACACAACACTCTTGCAATAAGAACCCCTGAAACAACGAGCTTAGCGCGCTACAACAAAGAATATGTTGGAAAGTTCTTTAACAATTTACAATCGGTTCTAAATCGCTAAAAAAGCTACCCGTCAGAAGCAAGTGAGTCGCATAACTTCTCAGGAATGCGGTACATTAATTACTATGGCTCTGATAGTATCTGCAACAGAAAACTCTATTCCACCTTTCTTTATTTTCCCACGGGTTAATTATAAAGAGCATTTTCTAACTTTTGGGTCAATTAGAGCTGCAAATCCTTTAGGGGGGATGACAAAGGAACAGTTTCTACAATTTTGTAGACATTTTGTTAAACATGTTGGTTGCTCCTTAGACATCAGACCATCACTTTGATTATTAGTCAACCATGATTCCCATCTGTCTTTTGCCTTTCTTAAATTATTTACAACATTAGATATGCCGACTACGCAGTAGTTTTTGCAGATAGTCTGGACGGTTTGCAAAGAATAATGTCGCGTATATCAGATATAAGTAGAGAACACGGACTTGATCTTAATACGAAGAAAACAAAGTACATGGTAGTCAGTAAGCGCGAAATATTAAATACACAGCTTTTGGTTAACCAACATTCAATTGACAGAGTGGACAGCTACACATACCTTGGTACTAACATTAACAGCCAATGGGATCACTCCAGTGAAATAAAACTGGAAAAGGAAAAGCGAGATCGGCGTTCATAATGATGAAGTCTCTTTTCAGAAGTGACGATTTACCACTTGCTACCAAAATCTCTCTCATTAGATGCTATGTATTTTCTACGTTATTATACGGAGTAGAGGCCTGGACACTTTCCGAAGCTTCTTTAAGAAAACTCGAGGCATTCGAGATGTGGTGTTACAGACGTATTTTAAGAATTTCATGGGTGGATCGTGTGACTAATGTTGACGTCCTACGTAGAATAGGCAAGGAATGCGAGATTATTAACACCACCAAAGAGCGCAAACTAGAATATCTTGGCCATGTTATGAGGAATGAACAGAGATACGGCTTGTTGCAACTCATTCTTCAGGGCAAGGTATTTGGAAAGAGAGGACCAGGGAGAAGAAGAATATCTTGGCTTCAAAACCTGAGAAAGTGGTTTAATACATCGACAACCAGACTATTCAGAATAGCAGCAAGCAAAGTTAGGATAGCCATGTCGATCGCCAACATCCGGAACGGATAGGCATCGTAAGAAGAAGAAATTATTTAAAAAATAATGGGGAGAAACATTGCCATTATCAGGTACACCAAAAAATATTATGTCATAATTTCGAGTCTCTGGAATTTCTTCATTTAACAGAGATATCTTTGAGATATCTTTGAAGATCACGAGTTTTCGTCAGGATATGCTACTGATCGACCTGAGCCACTAAAATTAAAAAATTCCACCAATCAAGATAATTCTAAAGAGCAGTTAGCAATTGTCAATTGCATCGAATCTGCCCGACAAGCCGTTGGGTCACAATCAACCGCAGCCGGGATATTCAAAATAACCTGATAACGCTTTTCTTTTTGAAAATAAACCTGATTGTCAAATGAATTGTACTAAAAGTTCCATTTAAGAGGAGAATGAGAACTCCGCTCCTATCACTCCATTAGAATTAAAGCTTTTACTACAAGTTCTAGCTAGAAATCAACAACCTAAATGTAACAAAAGAAAGCATCATACTGCAATATTGACGGATACACCTATAAAAATGCTCTTGAGAAAGAACAAACGAATGGAAAAACTGCTAAAAGAAGAATTTGATCAAAAAAAGGACCAGGTACAAAGATTAAAAACAAAAAAATGAAGGAAATTGATAATGATTGTATTGATTCAGAGGAAGAGGATTGCTTTTGCTTCTGTTGTATGGATAAATACAAAAATGATACTTCAAATGAAAACTGGATACAATGCACAAATTGCAAAATGTGGGCGCATGAGGCTTGTGCTGATCATCCTGTTATTTTTTTCTGTTTGTGTGAATTGTGAAAGCAATTAATGTTTTTCTTACACTTAAATACTTTCATGTTGTTGTACATATATGTTACATTTTAAATTAATGTATTTAATTACTTAGATTTATGCCTTTATGTTTTTATAAGTTTTTTTGATAAAATATTTTACATTTTAAGTAAAAATGTGTTTTACTTTTTTTGTTTGCGTTAACCAACCACATATAGTGCGTTAACTAACTTCGACCTAAGGCTACTTGGCGCATACTGAGATATATTTTTAAAAAATATTCTACATGCAAATGAACGGCTTTAACATTTTTTTTACATAAATAGAGATAGGCAAAACATAAAACTATTCTGTTCAGTTCTGATCAAAATATCAAGCCACGGTCTCCCATGCAAAAGTTGGTGTGTTATAAGAATAAACTGTAGATGTATTGTCGAAAAAGTTATTCTTAACAACGACCAATGGCGTCCGGTAAGCTTGGATTAGCAGTTCATCTACCGACTTCTTGTTGCTTCATATAGAGGTTACTAATAGCGTACACCATGTAGCAACGTACAGAGAATATAATACAGACAACTTTCAAAGACAATAAGGAAAATATTAAGGAGGATATAGGCTACAAGAAAAAAGAGAAGAATTAACCATCGGGAAAAATTAAATCGTTACTATAACAAATGAAAACACCAGGATATCAGACAGATATAAAATAATACAATTCGTGCGCCAACTGCGAACTATACAAGTCTTCCAAAACACTTGAAGCAGCAACCAGTAACCAAGAAGTATTAAAAATGAAAAACGGTGAAGCAGCTGGAGTATATGGTAGAACTGCTGAAATAAACTGGCAAATAAACCTAGAAAATTGTAGCAGGTATATTTACGAACTGTCTAAGATCAATATGCGTACCAGATCACTGGAATACAGCAAACATATTTCTTATTTATAATAAAGGTAGCAAATAGGATATCAAAATATACAGACTTATAAGTCTACTACCAATTATATACAAGTTAATCACAAAGATCATCAACAACAAATTAACAATAGGATTAGATACTGAACAGCCAAGAGAGCAAGCTGGCTTCAGAACTGGATTCATTTAATGCTCAACAATATGCATTACCGCTAGTCTTATTCTTTATAGACTTCTAACAAGCTTTATATAGAGAAGTCTCGGGTCTTTATTTGAAACAAAATAAAAAGAAAACAAAAGAAAACCTTTCAATTGGTACCAACTATTTTATGTTTTGTGAGTTAAACAATATCTAAACATCTTCATTTGTTTTAGGGTGTTGTCATAGCCGATATTAATGCAGAAGCAGGTAAAAAAGTTTCTGAAGAATTAAACAAAGAATTTGGCGTAGAAAAGGTGGTATTTGTTCAAACTGATGTTCGCGATCAAAAAAGTCTAGAAAGTAAACCTCTATTTTCACATTTTTCCTTGTTTAATATAGTTTGTTTTAGATGCTTTCGTTATCACTTTGAACCATTACAAACATATCGATATCCTTATTAATAACGCTGGAGTTTGTATGGAAAATCAGTGGGAAAGGACAGTTGATATTAATTTGGTATGTAGATCTTTATAATTAAAATACAATATTATAATATATATTTAGAATTTCTATAAATATACAATACGCTACAAATATGTGAAAATTGTGGAAGACATGTATGAGGAGTAACAACTGGTGTTAGGACAGCTGTGGGGGAATCAAAATGTAATTCGGTACAGATTGAAACAAATTTTATATAAAAGTTAAGGTAAAAACAAAAGATATTTTCAAGAAAGTTTATGATTTCTATAACTGAATCATCCATCGGGGTTTTTATGAAAGTATTTACGATTTTTTTCTGCATAGTTGAAGGAAGTAGCTTTCATTTAAGACTTGCTTAATTAAATTTTACTCTAATACCCAACACACAGCTACTGTCAGAAAATGTCACCACACAGTCGCCGGGTAAATTAATTTAAATAATTATAAATAAACCTTGAAAAACAAATTTGCAAAAAATTATTATTTGTATTTTAAATAAGCACTATTAATATTTTATTTTGCAGTAAAAATTGCATTACCAATATATAGCAAAAAAATGGCTGAAAAATATTCCAGAGTTTATGAGATATTTAATTTGTTTAATAAATGTTACTATTGTTTCAATTACAAAACTGCGGTTGTTATCAATAGAGTTTACACTTTTATAATGTCTCATTTTTTTGTTTTTATGTATACTTGCAAGCTACTGAAATGTTAAGCGAACAGGGAAAACCCATGCTAATGGCGAACAGTTTTAAATATAATTTTCACAAGGTATTGTCAGGAGAATTGAAGTGATGGCATTGTGCACACGGAAGATGTAAGATGTAAGGCATATGTGAAAACGGAAAGTTCCGCACAGTACACAGTGCTCGACTTTGGTGGTGAACACAACCATGAGAGCAGCAGTTTTGGAAAAGGTAAACCGCCAAAAACTAAACAATTCATTGAAGAGAAAGGCCGTTAAAGATATTTGTGAGAAGTCCATTAAACTTCTTCACACAGAGGTACTACAAATGAAGGAGAGCAGTTCTTATTAAAGATCGATTTGGACGCCAATTTCGTGGTGTTTTCTTGTGAGACAAATTTAAAATTTTTGTACTTAGAATATTTGTAGTGTTACTACATATTTAATTTTTTTTTGTAGAAAGGCGTTATTGGAGGAATGGTCCTTGGTATGGAAAAATATTTAAGATATCACAAAGAAGGTGATGAAGCAGTAATTCTAAATCTTTCCTCTATAAGTGTTACAGAACAAGTATATATTATGCCTGTCTATGTAGCTACAAAGTGCGGCGTGATAGGTTTGACTAGAAATTGGGGTGATCCCTTTCACTACAACAGAACTAAAGTAAGGGTTTTGGCTATTTGCCCGGGTATGACAGAGACTCCCATTTTGGACAATTTAAGACATCGTCTCCTTAATGAAGAATACACTGCAATGTATGATAAAGTTATTAGCGAGTTTGAAGTCTTGCAGCAACCGTAAGTTGTTACTTCTATCTAGACTAGTAACCTAGATCCCATCAATTATCATCTACAGTCAGTCATTAAATTTTAAAAATAATAAACTTTTTGCATATAATCCAAGTTATAAAGTATCATCTGGTGCACTTCTGACTCAAGATCATCATTTTTTACCATACCCTGTATATATATATATATATATATATATATATATATATATATATATATATATATACGTTCCACCATCAATGGGGTGCCGATGAAAGTGTACTACTCAAAATATATCGAGCTAAAGTTCATTCGTTTACCAAATTCCCATCAGTAAACATGAGCACGTGTTGATATTTGCCGTCTCATTCGTCAAGAGGCTATTAAATATAATTTATTACCTTAAGCGAGACATATTCTCATGTTACAGATCCCAACTTGCCAGCATTTTAAATTCAAATTGTATCGTGTTGATTTTTAAGTTAATATATTGTGTTATATTTATGTTATAGTAATTGTTAAGTTATTTACTGGTCGTGTTATTTTTTAGAGTTTAGTTTAATTGTGATATAATGATTAAATTTCAAGAAATTCTTACACTAACAGTTTCAAAAGTAAATATTTTTAAAAATCATATGATACATAGGTCGTACATCAGTACGACCCTGTTTGGCTTACACGTGGTTCTATTGACGATTGGGAATTTGTAAAATGAATAGGGTTTATAATCCGATCCAAATTAGACTATGGTTGTATAGTTTACTTGACTGCATCCAATAATTTATTACAATAGCAATAATTTATACAGTCCCGCTGAAAGTCTCTATTGTGAATCTCATGAACCTCCCTTTACCTTCTGAGGCAGCAAATACTCCTATCTTATGCTAGCAGAATGTCATCGAATCCGACTAACCCTGTATTTAATCTTCTGTCTTCTACAAGACCTGGACTCGTAAACTCGCCTAGATGTATAATTTCAATCCTACAGATCCTACAACCCTTGTGCCAAGACACAAAATTATCTCAAACACTTGCATCTATCAAATTAGAATCCCTTCCATGGCCTAAACCACCACCTTTTATAAACACTTCACTCTGTATATTTAATAAGCAACAAACAAATAATATCATTTTTCGACAAGCTTTCAAGAATATTGTGAATACATCCCACTATGATAAGGTGCTTTATAGCGATGCATCCCGAAAAGCAGATGGAGTTAGCTGATCTGTGACTACAGTATTAGGACAATACCGAATATCCAACGAATGTAACGTGTTTTCAGGAGAACTCTTCAGTATTTCAAAAGCTCTCGAGTTCCCTTTTGGCAATCATCAAAGTGTAGCTCTGTGCACCCATTCCTTATCCGCAATTCATTCGTTAAAAAATATTTACAATTAACATGACCTAGTGCAAAAAATACTAGAACCGATCCATCTCCACACTTCCCGAGAGACTTCAATAACAGTTATGCTCCCACTGCAACGGTATTCCTAGTACTGTTAAGCACATCCTCAAAGAATGTCAACACTACCAGGCCACTTGCATTGCCAACAATATAACCCACACTTTAAAAGAACTTCTGAACTGTTCAAGTGGACTCAAGAGCCTAATAGACTTCTTGAAGACTACACAGTTGTTTAACAAAATATAATTTACATAATATTGTTATTCTTTACTATTGAAAACTGTGTATTATAACTCTGTAGCTACTATTGTAAACTGTTGCTCCCGTGTCATTGACCATAGAAATTCAATTGTTATATTCTATAACAGAATATTTTCTGGTTGTGTGGGTCATCTCTCCTATCGCCACCATATTAATGCCTAAATGGATTAACGATACTTCTTAGGCAACTACATCTTTCTAACATTGAGAATATTAACAAAACATGTAACAGTTGACAAGAAGTTACATAACCTAAAAACAAAATTCTTCTCTTGTCAAATCTTTAATATTAAATTATTTTAGGAGCTTACTCTAACAAATATTAACAAAACACGGCTCAACTTAAATACGAGTAACGAATGAATGAATAATGTGTAATAATAATGACCGAGTACTGGTCTGTTTACCTATTCCTATTATATATCATCGAGCTGTGACGCTTTGGGTTCTCATTATTTAGTTCAAAATAACAATCAATATTGCTGAACTAGTTTCTATATAGTGCAAGGTTACCTATACTGTACTACGGGAACCGACTAAATACACGTAACCTTTTTCGGCATTCGCTGCGGAAACCGTATGAATCAGATACTGCTTACGTATTGTATGTTGCCTATAGAAAGAAGTTAAGCATGTAAAAATTTTATGTTTCACTGCGGGAGCCGTACAAATCCGCACCTTTTTACACAGGCACGCACTACAGGGATTTACTTGTAAAATCTTAGGATTCCCTTTCGCCGTATTTATGTACGATAGTTTTTAGCAGCTTATTTCAATTTATTTTGTTTAAGAATTTATCTGATATTCAAAGAAGACGGAAACTACAGGAAGACAAAAATTGGGTAAACCGACTAAATCAACAAGTCAAACAGAACATAGAAGCCAAAAGCACTACGTAAAAGAAATTGAGGAGGGTGGTCAAAACATGCAAGTAATATGGAGGCTTCAAAGAACTCTAAGAAACGTTAGAAAACTAATTCTACCACAGAGAAAACGGAATCGTGTATTCTGTGGAAGAGAAAGCCGAGGTGATGAGAAGGACACTTGAGAGAGAGAGAGAGAGAGAGAGAGAGAGAGAGTGTGTGTGTATACACTGAATTATCAACCAAGAAGAAGAGGAAGACATAGACCTTATCGAAAAAGTCTAAGTAACAAAACTAGAAACGCTCGACGAACAAGAAAAAATAATAAATCCCACATAACTGAAAGAAATAAGTGAACTAATCAGAAAAAGTTTACAAGGAAAGCACCTGGTCCAGACGAAATCACTACGAACACATAAGTGTTCAGAAGTATCTTCCTTCGGAAGCAATTGTATATTTAAGAACACAACAAACGCAATACTAAGATACAGGCTCTTCCTAAACCGATGGAAGGAAGTCCATGTAATCATGCTACTGAACCCAGGAAAAAAAACACACATTTCCGCAGGCAGGCTAGCATTCTGGCATGTCTGTTAATACTGGTTATATTCGCCCAACTTCTTTTTATCTTCCAACACATTTTTTCTACTATTTTGCTTTGAATAGATTTTCTTTCTCATCTTTTAACATCTCTTTTTAACCTTTAACAGCTATTATTACTCTTTACTATGTTCTCATTTTAATTAAATCTTAAGTACTGATCAATTTTATTAATCATTGTTAATTTTTAGTGCTGATCATGTCGCTGAAGTGTCTATGTCATTGTTGGAACACGCACCAAGTGGTTCTGTATGGATAATAGAAGGTAGCGAAGCTCCATACGAATTAAAGCATTTGGACAAAAGTTTATTCAAAGATAACTTGTTAAAGATAGATACTTAGGCAATGATGTAGTATTTATATGTCAGTTCACTATAAAACTGCAGGATTTGGTATCTTAAACACCTTTCAAATTTATTTTGTACAATTTACTACCATTAAAACAAAAAAAATGAAAATGGAATAAATAAATATAAAATTATTACTGTTTTAATCATGTTCTAAATGAGTCTTTATATTTAATCAGCTTTGATTAATTTTTATTTGGCAATTATAAATGCAGCAAGAAAAACTTTATTAGCCTTTTAGCATGCCAGTGATTTAGTTGTTTATATTAAAAGAAAGGCCGTCACACTTATGTACTCGATTTTGTAGACTTTTTAATGTAACTCACATAACAATTTCATGTTCTTACTAGAACAATTATCATCATCATCATCCAGCCTTCATTTATCACGTCCACTGCTGGACATAGGCCTCCCTTAAACTCCTACATTTTTTTTTCTTTGAAAGAAAAAGAAAGAAGAATTATGGAACATTACTTTTCAGAAAAAGTAATGTTGAAAATATCCATAATTACCATTGAGAATGTAGTTTATTTGTATACTTAGAATGTACTAGCGCACATCTTTTCAGTATATGCCTTTTAAAAACATGATCTTCTTTAACCCGTTTTGGAGACATAATATTATATATTGTACCCCTGCGTATCAAAATAAAAATACTGAATCTATAATACCTAACTAACATTTACAAATAGGGGAACACAGGGCGAAATGGACCGGCGGTGCAGAATGAAATTTGTACTTTTTCACGCGGGTATTATGCTGCCATCTAAGCTGTTTGAGAGTAAAGTGGGTGATCGACGAGCGAGCCATAATACCGCGGTTTTAAGAACGACGGTTTTACTCGCGGCTCGTTAGTGCTGATCCATGGTACAATGAATACACATGTGTATTCATTGTACCATGGTGCTGATCGACCAGCGAGCAAAACAGTCATTGTCAACCGTCCACAGCTAACATGTCGTGTTCAACTGAAAGTGAAGTTTTATGTAACCTCGCTATAGCATACTACGAAATTACAAAAAAAAAGCGGAAATGTCCTAGACGTTGGGTATTTAAAAGTTTAACATATACGTTAAGTCGAGTTGTTTTGTTTTTGTATTCTGGCGATCTACATTTCCATAAACAAACATATTCTCGTAAACAATATATAAATTCTAATAAAAAGTCGTGGCTGAGAGTACGCATATCCATGATTAAAAACTGATCTTTTCACTTCAACGGTCGCTGAAAACTGCCGGTTTTGCTCACCAGTAGTGATACACGCGCGGTTTTAAATGACGAGCCAAGTAAAAAATAAAACAAACTGACGAGCCGCGAACCAGGCTCGTCGGTATATAAAACCGCGGTATTGCAATGATACACTGACGAGCTTTACCGACGAGCCACAAAACCGCAGTTTTACTCGCCTGTCGATCATGGCCATAAGTTACGCTCCGATGAGTAGTTCGGTAACTGGAAGTCGGTTGTAGACATTGTTAACTGCGAAGCAAAGGTTATATTGTACTTGTGATTGTTGCCTTTTCTGTCCATTTCAGATCTGAAGGTAAGTGACTTTTGAGAGGAATTTTTGTTATTGCTTATTCAGCATTAAGTACCTACTATTGAAATAGATATTGTAGCTTTCTTTAAACCCCCATAGATCTTTAGACTTTTGTTATATAACCACACAAAAGTTTAAAATTCAAAATTACGAACTTTATTTTATGTCTTACTATGTTAGAAAAACAGAGAGACCAAGTTGGTCCGTGGATTCTATGGAACAAGTAATTTCAACAGTAATATAGGTTTAAACAAAGTCTCGTCTTTGTTTAAACCTATTTTGGTACACATGCGGTGTACTAAAATGAACATTAGCTAGATATGTTAAGAAAAACTAGGACAGTCCGGAATTCCGTATTAACAAAAAGTCAGGAAAATTTATGTGTATTTTCAATTAACATCAGAAGTTAGATCTTGCTACTTACGTCAAAGACATGGAAAAATATTGTTTAGCTCATCCATGAAACATTCGCGTAGGCTGGCGTATCAGTTAGCAGACCGCAATAGAATTATTCATAACTTTAACCAAAGTAATGAAACGGCAGGACAAGATTGGATTAATGGCTTTTTTAAGTGGAATCCCGATTTAAGTTTAAGAAAACCTGAGGCAACCTCTGGAGAACGTGCATTGGGCTTCAATCAGGTAGCTGTAGCACAATTCCAATCACTGTTAAAAGAATGTATTGATAAATAGAAATTGACATCAACTCATATCTTTAATTGTGATGAGACCAGCATTAGCGTGAATCCAGAAGGATATTTTAAAATCATAGCAACGAAAGGGAAACATCAGGCAAACATCTTAGATAGGTGAAACTGTAACTGTGCAGTTATGTTTTTCTGTCAGTGGATCTTAAACGCCCTCTATGTTATTTTTCCCCAGGAAACGAAAGCAGCAAGATTTCGAGTTGGGTCTGCCACCTGGAGGGTGGGCAGAAGGCTCTAACTCTCCGATGGCTTACAACCAAAACATTAAATTTGTTTAAAAAATTTATATATTTTTTAAGGCCACAAAAGATGCTTCTGTTCGACGGAGATTCAACACATAAAAAAACCTCAAACTCATTGATCTTGCTCAAGATAACGAAATTGTTCTGCTTTCCTCCCCGCTGTTCGCACCATCTTCAGCCTTTAGACGTTTCACTCATGAAGCCTATTAGTGTTTATTACGAAGAGGAAGTAGAAGATGGTTAAAGATGTTACATTTATTAATTCAGCTACAATGAAAACACCATTGAGGGCTTAAGGAAAACAGGAATATGGCCTCTAGAGGTTAATGCTTTTACTAAAGACGATTTCTTTCCATCTGCTCCAAAAGGTATTCAAATAGATGATAATTTAAAGCCGCGTAACGCCAATGATTTGTCAACGACAAATGAAATAGCTGAGGAGGAACAAATTATTGAACTAGAAGCCTCTAGTTTCAAATAATCTATTGCAATAACTTCCTAGTTCAAATTATATTTGTGTAAGCGTCTAGGTTCAGTTACTAAGTGCAATTCAATGACTTTTTGATGAATTGGTGTTTTATTGGCAACTCTTAAACTGAGGACCAGTTCAGTTTTACACAGTTCAAGTGATTTGATTTGAAAACGGCTTTATTTTTTAATATCAGGGGTCTCTTCTAACCGACACTACGAATCCCGAAGCTGAGGGCTACGTATTAATAGATCGCAGCGTGGAAACTGCTCTACCAGGTACAATACCCTGTCAGGTACGTAAGTCGTCTACAGACAATTCCGAGTTCCAACATCGAAAAGATTATAATACCCATGTTCGTCCGTCTAAAGATCTGGTCTACTGGCAAGGATCGATCCCACCGTAAACCGATAATCTCAACGGAAATAAGGGCTCGTGCGACAATCTTAGCGAACTACGATTGCCTAGTAAAGACACATTGTTTTGAGCCTTTCGACCCTCGGAACTAGAAGAGATATCGTTGCAACCTTTGACTAGAAAGGATACGGCCTTAAAAGACGTTCAGTAATCCCACGGATGGTAGCTTTGCACCATTACCAGCTCGAGTAACTGAGTCAACCAAATGTCCGAACCTGCGGTTCCTCTCGTACTGAGCAGGATTACTATCGCAACGACGAGTCATCAGTAGGATAAAACTAACCTGTCTTGCGACGGTCTAACCCCAGCTCACGTTCCATGTCAATAGGTGAACAATCTAACGTTTGACCGTCACAAGCCAGTTATCCCTGTGGTAACTTTTCTGACAACAAACGGATATATCTGGCAAATAGAGCCTATTATGGATTAAAAAAAATTTTAACAACAAGCCTAGTTACAAAAAAGCGAAACTAGTGATATACAGAACTCTTATCAAGCCCATCCTCACCTACGCATCGGAAACATGGACGATGAAGAACGTTTAAGATGCTTTGAACGTAAAATCCTCCGGCATATCTATGGAGGAGTACATGAGGGCGAATTATGGGGTAGACGCTATAATTTCGAACTTTACCGCCTGTATGACATACCTGATATTATTAGGTCCATCAAAATAAACCGGCTGCTGTGGTTAGGTCACATAGAGAGAATGAATGAGATGGAGCCGCCAAAACATATTTATAAACAAAGCATAGATGGGGTGAGAAGGAGAGGAAGACCCAGAGCACGGTTTAAGGATCAGGTGGAGAAAGACTTGAGAACGTTGGCAGTACGAAACTAGAAAGCCAAGGCGAAGAATAGAAGAGAATGGAGACTTATCCTTAAGCAGGCCAAGACCCACCATAGTTTGTGGAGCCAATGATGATGATGAACTTTTCTGACACCTCTTGCTGACTCTTCAATCCAAAAGGATCAGTCCCTATGCATACTGAACATTAGGATCAAGTTTTGGTGCTTTTGCTCTATGCGAGGTTTCTGTCCTTAGGACATGTGCGTTATTCTTTGACAGATGTACTGCCCCAGTCAAACTCCCTGCCTGGGAGTGTCCTCAAATCGAATCAGGCTGAGGCTACACGAATGCTAGCCGGGTATCCGAAAGGCAAGCCTTATCGGAACCACCAAACCGACGAACGCTACAAAGCAACAAACGTCATTCCGTGACCAAGAATACCGTGACAGTCGCCGTCTCGTGAACAAACGACGCACGCGTTTCGCCTTACCGAGAAGATAAAGAACGATCTCTTATTGTATTAAATGTACTTCTCTAAACTTTAATTCCCTAAGGGCCGTTTGTTCGAACGCTAATCAAAACTTGATTGTGATCAAATATTTAATTACAAGTAAATACTCACAGCAGCTGTCAAAATTATTAAAAATTGCTTAGTATTATTATTGATTTGTTAATAAAAACATGAAATTAACATCAGAAAGAGTTTAATTATGGTTTATTTTAAATTAAAACGCAAAATAATAAAATTGAATAAAATAAATCGGTTAACATAACCTCAAAATGTGACGTATTTGATTTAAATTAAATATTTGATTACAATCAAGTTTTGATTAGCGTTCGAACAACCGGCCTTAAAACTATAAACAGTTTCGTTAGCTGAATTTATACATTTATATTTTGCAGTCCAGATCATCTTGCCAAGGAAACTATGCCTGTATTAGAAAAGGCACCAAATGGAACTGTCTGGGTTATCGAAAACAGCCAATCACCAATTGAATACACCATTTTACATCACGCTGATACATTATCCAATAATATTTTACAGTAATGAGGTAATTGATTTGTAAATATAATGTTTGAATGTGAAAATATTTTATGTATATTGTGTAAAATAAAGACATGATTTTTAATTAATTAATAAACCATGGGAAAAACTTCAATAACCTCCAGATAGAACACGTAAAATTTTTGGTTAAAGGCTTTTTTTTCAACCTCTTAGGTTACACAGAAAAGATAATCTGTCATAGATTTTTCTGCTCTAAAGCTTGCCTGTTCCTCGACTTTCATATCTCTATACTCATGGATATAGATTACAGAAATTAAAAATAGACACAAAAAGCCAAAGAAATACAAAAAAAAATTAAGGAACAACAAAAAATATATCCGAGGGGTATGCGGACTCTATACACCTGGGAATACATACCTCACCGCAACATTTACTAATAAGTTTCGATTACAGATAGTTTCCATTCTATAATTAATTCCTCAATGTCAACTTTGCTTACCAACAGCCACAGACTCGGTGACCAAAGCCTCCGGCAACGAGAACAAACATCCAAGATAAATCCAAAACTACTGTGTGTGTGCACGTGCGTGCTTCAAAGATAACAACATACTATTAGCTTTGTACAGTCAAGTTAAAAAACATTACCCGAATAACGTTAATGCCACAGCAATTCTTCTTAAACTCGTAAGGGCATAGGAATTGTAAAAAAAAACAAAAACATAACAAGTAACATATTTATATTACATATTAATACTTACTGTACAAGTTTCTAATGTTTTTTAAATCAATTATTAACAGACCATTGGCAAAATATGCCCACATCTGCCAGATATTTTTAAATCCACCAAGTGATCACCTCTCGTTTGACCAATATTAACAATTGCTATCTTTTTCTTTTCTTCGACTGCCTGTAAAACAATCCTATAACTTGAAAATACTGTCAAGCTAGTTCCTAAGACTAACACAGAATCGCTATTATTAACAGCTTGCTTCACAGCTTTTACTCGTTCTAGGGGAACATTGTCTCCAAAGAATACAATGTCTGGTTTTAAAATGCCTTTACAGGTAACACAGATTGGTTGTTTAAATATATCAATGGCTTCCTAAAAACAAACATGTCATAATTATGTATGGTTGGTCCTTTTGTTCTTTGCAGAATATGTTGATAATAAAGGACATTGATTCAGGATAATGAAGGAGTTTCATGTTTTGTTTCAGTCAAATTCAGTCAAATTAATGATGGCGCATGTGCAAAGACTTACCGTAACCGAATATAATATATTATATTGTAATGTTATGTTATATGTTATACAACATTTGACAATTTTTTTTATTTTATTTATTTAATGTTAATGTTTATTCTGTTTATGTTAATTATAAAATATACCATTAGTTTCTACTGTTAGTGTTAATTGTAGAATATGAAAAAAGTGGTGCTTTTGCATTTCACTCAAAATGGTTTTATCCAACAAATCAAATCTAACAAAATTTCATTACCTGTGGAATATCAACATCTCCATCTGGCCTAATCATTGTTGTAGTTTCTGGCATGTGTGGATTTAGTTTCCTTAATTCTTGCTGGATGTCATGTCTATTGTAGTTAGCTTTACAGCCTAAACATATTACTCTATAACCACTTCCATGCAATTCTATCACTTTTTCACTTCCAGCTTTGTAATGTAAGTTGTCTACATTCTGAGTAACAACACTAGATACCTAAAATTTTCCATGTTTAAGTAAGTATGATCAATTTAGTTTTACTAAACTATATAAGGAATAGCTTGGAAAAAGAGGTTAAAATAAGAACAAAAGGAAATGATCATACATTCTGCAAGATCCTTCTGCTCACCTCTGTAGACCATCTAAGGATCTATTGGTTAATAACAATAAAGATTGAAAGATTTCAAATGCCTACCTTCTTCAAATCATGTTCCAAGTTTCTAATTGAATAATGTATAACATTTGGTTGTCGCTGTGAAAAATTATCCCATCCCACAAAGTTTCTGGCCCAATACCTTTTTCTAGAAGAAGCATTTTTTATAAACTCTTGGTACTGAATAGGCTTGTGATTTGTTCTTGCATATAAACCAACATCTTCAGATCGATAATCTGGTATACCTAGAATAGAATATAGAAAATTTAGGTAAAATTGATATTTTGTAATATAGAACTCAGACTAAATTTAAAATGAAATTGTTAGTTTTATAGCATCAGATTAATTTATAGGAAAAACATGCAAATTAACAATTAAAAATAGAGTAATTGTAAAAAACGGACCTATCAAAAGGACTTGCAAAATAACAGAAAAACAAAAAAATAAACAGAATTGAAGCAATGCAAACAAATCAGCAATCATGAGGAGAAAAGTTTATTTGTCACAAATAAACACACACAAATAAAAAGTTTATTTGTACACAAAACAAAATTTTGCTTACAAATGATAAAACAACCAAATAAAACAGGAAAATATACCCTCTACTTAAAACTTAGAAGTCATTGAGGAACAGCAGTAGATGCAACAGTGTGAGAATATGTGGTATAAACAAAGAATATAGAGGCATCTGCCTCTATATTCTTTGGTATAACTCTAGCAGTTGTGTAGAAAAGCACATAGAAGAACAAACTTAATATGAAATTGACCATTTAACAATGCAATAACTTAATGTGATGATCACAATAGAAAAACAACAGGAGCGAATCAAATATCCATGGAACTTCTAAGATATAGAGGTTTCTAGCTACACTTATCACATCTTATAAAACAATGTTGGTCGGAATACAAAATACCTGAGACGTGACAAAAGTATTATTTTTTAAAAAAGACGATACGTGCAATATTTAGAAAACCGTCGAATTCTATTTTGAATAATGAATTTCATTAATATGTTAGCTAAAAATCATATAGATCAAGCAAGACTGCAACGAGGAACTGTAAGTTGCCTACATTTGGCGCATCATGAAATGACCAAGCACCAAAGATCAAGGAAATATGAGGAGACGAACCTGATTCTGTTGATATGCCAGCTCCAGTAAGGACTAGCAGTTTTTTAGAATTGTCTATAAAATTTCTTAAAGCGTTGATATCATCTTGTGACACTGCACTACATTTGGGAACAAATTTTAACAGCTCAGTTGAAAATTTTCTTAATTTCAATTGATTTAACCTAAAAATAGACATTTGTGACAATTTGTGTCATTACTCATTACACTCTTCTTTGTAAAACAGACTGTCTTGTCTGTTTCTTCATACTTATTCAGGTAGCGTTTTACATAAATAATTGTGAATGTAAGCACAATTAGCAATATGTATTATCAAGAAGAATTTATTACTGTACCATCGAACCATAAAATACACCAATCCAACTGGGTTGGTGTATTCTGTGGTATAATTATTAGTTCGATTACTAGCGCCTTTGTAAAGTTGTAGAGAAATAAGAATAGAATAATAATTCGCAATAAAAGTTCATTTGATAGTGTTAATTTATTCTCCTAGACATATAACTCAAGTAATAATTAACTTCACCACAGAATAAATAAGGTCCATTCGCTTAACTCGGACACATTTTGACAGATTCATAGTCGGAAACCAACAACACAAAAATTTCTACCTCTCAGACTCTCAGTATTAATAGCTCAAATATACTATTACAGACTTCTTCCTTTAAAAAAAGAAGAATTATTCTAAATAGTGGAAGTGTATACTAAACCCATAACATTTTCCCTGTATATTTAAAATATAATATTTGAGTTGTTACAATTTAACATATTGTAGTAAATATTTGTGTTATTCGCGTTGTTTATTTTAGTTAATATAGATTTATTGTTCTATTATTTTAGTTTAATTCTTTGTTAGTTCTATTTAGTTAATTAGTTAGTTCCATTTTAAATTTTATTATTATGGATAGTCAAAGTTTTCCACTTGTTCCATAAGCTAATGCGTTGGTAAGTTTTTCTTAAATAAATATGATAAATGTTCTTTAAAAGTCAATATTTTTAGAGGAGTAAGTATGCTGTTAAATTAGAAGGTAATGATACTTCACAAAGGTTTATTCAAAATACCTACCATTATTGTGTAAATAATTTGCCGAATAAAACCCTGTTGAGATAAGTTGATCATTAATAGTTATTTAACCAACAAGTTTATTTATAAGGGCGATTAACAATTGAGATATTTTAACGTTAATGTTCGAGATTCTTAATCGCCATTTTAATTCACGAGTTCGTTACAAAACTTTTTCCGTCTACCGTACTTTTCAGAAATAAAGATATCTTAGTTTAAATTTTTATTTACTTAACGATAAACAACATTTTTTTTATTTTTTCAGGCAGTAAACATACAAGATATTTCATTTGCAGTTTCTGCCACTTCTGGTGGAGTTAAATTAAACTCTTCATCAATATCCATCTTTTGATTTTTCAAATACATAGAATTTTAAACAATAAAGTAAATAATGACATACAATGACAGATAGTACTAACAGCGGCTACTTAATTTTAAATTTTTTAGTGGGAATATAAATAGGTATATGTTTGGTTGCCTACACCACAGGTCACTGCCAATCACAGAGCGTTTAATCAATTTATGCAAGCAATGTATGTTGTGTTGCCTACAATGGAATCGTTCATTAATGGAAAATCATTAATAATTCAGGTCCATTCGCTTAACTCGGGAATATTTTGACAGATTCATAGCTGGAAACCTACAACACAAAAAGTATGGTTTGTTTTTTTAACCAGGAGGAGTAAACTAAAAAGACAGATTCACACCCAAGAAAGTTACTAGAAAAGTCACCAAATACATCTTCTTTTTTGGTTGATTATCTCGGCCTTGCGGTATATGCTTTTAATTTTGAAATTTAGATCATTTTGTCCTAATAGATCACCATCGTGTGGTCATATAACTTTTAAAATATGTACTTCAATATTATCAATATTAAAGTCAGGTTTGATGCAGAATATAGCCGAAATAGAAGGCTAAGAAATTTGAGTTAATATAAGAATAAATGGGATTCAGAGCCTCGATGTCAGGTTTACACTCATATATTCAGTCTGCAGTTGCCAAATACGGCATCTCTAAAGATCTAGTAGCTTTTAAGTAACGCTGTAGACAAAAAGACGTAAAATTCTTCCAAATTCATTCAAAACTGACACATTACATTGAGTATAATTCACTTTTTCACAACAAATTTGCCGGTTCCTTCCGACTAACTACGCCGCGTGTTGTCTCTTCAAAAATTTCTTCCAAACCTTTAAAACTGCTCATAAATCTGCTCACTGCTACTATAATACACATTTTCCCATGATAAAGGATAAAAAACAAAAAAATTACGAATTTGAAGAAAAATTCGGACTCCAATAAAACTAAACGCCCTTAACAGTGGCCGGCCTTACCGGAGAGTGATGTAATTCTCTTCCCCGCAATACTTTCTCATCGATCTAAGTGGATGTTTATTTGAAGCGCAATATTAAGCGGAAACGATCAAAGAAAATACCAAAGAAATACTCGTCCGTGATATATAAACAAACAAATGGTCGATCTTCCTTTTTAAAAATGTGTTTATTCTCAATTCCAGCGATGCAAAAGGATTGAAAATCCTAACACATACGGGGTGATTTCAATACATTTGAAAGAAAAAAAAATGCTACAAGCAAAAGAAATTAAAGTTTTTTCTACTTTTAAGGACAAAAAAGCAAGTTCATTAGCGGAAACGAATTTAAAATTATTCTGCACATTATATTTAAAGCATTATTTGGTTAAAAAATCTCATTTTTGGTGGAAAAAAATATCTTAATTTGTCTGGACTAAAGGTGGTATTTGTTTGAATTTGATGGCGGACGATACATAGATGGAGGCAACTTTAACTAATTTGAATTCACTTTTAATTTATTGTATCATATCGCTCATTTAATTCAATAACAAAAATAAAAGTACTTAAGTGTTGTTTTTTAAAATTCAAATAAGATAATGCGATAATAATTAGCAAATATAACCAATATACTTCACCTAATACACTCAGTGATTGTGTGCACTAATTAAAAATGGTATTTAATTTAAAGGATAAAGTTGCCATCGTCACTGGGGGAGCTGATGGTATAGGTTTGGCTCTTGTAAAACAGCTGCTAATCAATAAAATTAAGGTAAAATCATTTCCAAAACAATAATAATAATAATATATTCCATGATTATTGTACCTATATATTACCTATTTACTGTTTCTCTCTACATGGAATTTAAAGCGACAGGTTTTGAAAGCCACGGTTTTGCTGTGTAAAAATAATATTATCATTGTATTTGCCATTGTCATTTAATTTGATAAATAAGACTTCATTGACTAAAGATATGTCTTAATTCTCTTCTAATTTCTTCTTCTTCTTCTTGTAACATGTTCTTGGTTGTACTTGGAGGTTGTTTGTACTGTACAAACCATTTATACAGTGCCGTTTTCGGCTCTTTAAAATATTGCGGCTACATCTCTGACATTACATCAGTCCCTTATGTTTCCCAGCCACAAATGTTATTTTCTTCCTGGGCCTTGGCTCTTCTGTATCTTTTCTTGTAAGATTAATTTGGAATATTTGCTTCTTCCAAGGATATGGTCAAAGTAGTAAATTTTTCTTTCCTTAACTATGTTGAGAATTTTTCGTTCGCAACCTGCTCTTCTTAAAATTGTTTAATTCATAGCATGTACGGTCCATGGCAATCGTAATAGTCTACGTAAAGTCCACATTTCAATGTTTTAATACAATTCAGTTAACTAACCCTAAGAGACCAAGCCTCTGCGCTATAAAGTAAAATAAAGTACCATTTCAAAACACTAAATGGCACACAGCGTAAATGGTAAACTTCGAGCTAATAGGAAATTTTTAAGCTTGACAAATGTTGTTCTTGCATAGTTGATTATTAGTTTAACTGAGACCTCTATTTGCAAAACAACCAATCTCCACCCTGGCAAAATTGCCGTAAATCTTTTACCGTGGACATATTTGTAAAACCTGGAGCCACAAAATTCGTTATCCATAAACTTTGATCTCTCAAAATTAGTTTTTCGTTACTAGTTTCTTGGTTGTTATTAAAATACTCTTATAATTCTTCTCTTCTTTAGGTGCCGTCTTCTTAGCGAAGGTTGGCGATGACCTCTGCAAAGTCTTCCCTATTTTGGGCTTTCCTTATTAAACTTTGAAAGTCTAATCCTGTCCAATCTTTGATGTTGCGCAGCCAGGTCATTTGACGTCTACCCGGGCCGCGTCTGCCTTCTATTTTCCCTTCTATAATAAGCTGAAGGAAGTTATACCTGTCGTGTCTAAATATGTGTCCAAGATAAGACGTTTTACGCTTCTTGATAATTTCTGTGGGTTCACGTTCTCTATTCATACTCTTATAATTAAAGAAAAATATTTGGAGATTAGCTACTTTGCAAGTAACAAGTGGATATTGACTATTTTGAAATGAGCAAACCAGGAGATTGGTTATTTTGTAGTAAAAACACAAATGTTTAATAACAGTACTTAATACATTAAAATAATTATTAATACCAAAATTCTATATTCTTAAGACTTCTTCGTCGTTGTCATTATCTAGTGGTTCGTAATAAACGTCGTCTCCTTCAGGGACGCTTGTAACATTTTCGTAATGTTTTTTTTTTTTTTTTTTTTGGACTGAGGTGGAAAGGTTCTAAACCGACTAGGGAAGATGTCCCTAGTCCTGTTGGATTCGATCCGGAAAGGAGCACATGCTAGGACATAGCATCCAAAGTATGGATTATATGCGCCACATGCACCCCTGACCAGTCGCCTACCAACTAAAAACCACCCCTTCTTCGGACAAGGCACCCCCGGACGAGTTCAATCGGTGAACGAAACATTGAGATGCCTTGTGCAGTCTGAAAATTTGGGAGAAAATTGTAAAAGTATTCTTACCTAACAACGATAAGAACCACTTAAAATGATATGCAGAGACGGTATTGTGGGGAAACAAAATATGGGTTCATAAAAAGTGCAGGTGTGTTCAGCCTGACAAGGAAGGAATGTGAATTAAAAGAGGCATGAGGTCGTGAAAAAAACGCACGTAATATAATTACAGATCTGGCTGTAAAGGTGCCGTCTATTCCGTCGTGCAGCCGAGCTGTAAAGAACTCATGACAGCGTATTATGTAATTTGTTACCTCAACCACCTTGTTCCTGTCTCGCTCTTTCTAGCGTCTCCTTTTTCTTTATCATTTGCGTAATTATGTCGATAGTAACATCGTAGGATTCTTTGTTTTGCGTCGCTTTTTGTATCAGATTGTTGGGCGTTATCGCTCCTAGCCTTGATATTAGATTTTCGTAATGTAGGACGTTTTTGAAATAAGCCGGTTTTTAGATCATTTTGCCATTCTTCGCCGTAGTGACTTTTCAGTAGCTTCCTTACGTCCTTCAATTACTCTTTGATAAAGTTTTCCAAGTCGACTCCTATTTCATTTGGATTTATGTTAATGGTCGATCTTCCTTTTTTTAAAATACTTCTCAACAAACCGATGCTTGAGTTATAGCTTTCCTCCTCTTTAACCAATACGACGTTATTTTGTTTTTTGTTGATCTTGCCAAACAAATCCTTTTTATTTTCGATATCTGAAAGTGCCAACTCTACAGTGCTTTGAATGTAGACAATGCTTCGGTTTCCTAATAGTGGTAAAATCCATATTGGGGTGCTGCAAAGTTGTACTTACAGATATTAACTTTGAAAAATTAAAGGCAAATATCCAGCACAATTTTAATAATCAAATCTTGCCCAAGTACTTTTGCTTTCTACAGCATCATCAAGCGAAAGTACTTGGCAAGATTTGACTATTAAAATTGTGCTCGATATTTGACTTTAATTTTTCAAAGTTCATTTATTCGAGTATTCAACCTTATATCAATTTACAGATATTATTTTAAAATAGTCCTCAGGTGTTGAAATAACTTACATTTTTTTAAGTTTTTTCTCGATCCCCAAACACCCTGTCCGACGGCAAGCATGAATGCCCTCGAACGGGATACACTATTTCAATATATTTTATGTTTTTTGGAGCTTGTATCAGCCAGCGACTTGCCATGGATAAAATTATTTGGTTCTTATTCTGGCCTCCACATCTGTCACACATTAATCTTACGACAGCCTGTGATACATTGCCGAAGCCACTTGATTAGAGCCCTTGCCATACTCATCCTCTGATCATACATAGCTAAAACAATTTTCCTTCGTTAATGGGGCTTTAGAATGTCCCACTACGATTGTCAAGTTATGTACATATAGCTGTCTGCTGTATTACGCTGCTTGATCCGGAACTTTAGACAGCGGAAGGTTTTTTTGCAGTTCGAAAGATAAAGTTAATAATTCAGCCTTAGATTTCTTCAATAATGCAAAAAAGAATTTCGATCTAAGCTTGTGAATTCTTTTAGCGGCCATGAGGGATTGCTTCACCGATGGTGTCGTTTCCTTTGAGATTTTTTCAGTGAGTAAAAGACATGTCGATCACATGTCCGTCTGTGGCGCCTTCAATGAAATATTAAATTTTCTATTAAAAATCTATTAAAAATAAAAGTTTGTTAATACTCAGATCACCTGATGCATACCTGCGCTCAATTAGACCCCTACAGTAATGAGATTCCACGCCTTTTATACTTTTAGTAAATTCGACTACGCTCCTCTGTTTCACTTTACATAAATGCGTTCGTTTGTCTTTTCCCCTTTTCTCACATGGAAGATTACTTTCCTCTCTAAAATTGTTCATTATAGTTCGGAGTCGGCCTCTCGTGATCCTTAAGGTATTAGAGTGAAAGTCTTTTGGCAAATGGGTAACTTGCCACCTGGACCTTTTATGAAACACTTGCATGTAGTCGTCTTGACTCCAGTTTTTGGACGACGTCTGCGAACAGGGTTTAACTCTAGGAATTGCAGTATAGTGTCTTGTTTAACTTTCTCTTCATATTTATGAAAAGTTTTATAAAATGCCATCACATCCGCAATATTGAATTTTGTGCACTGGTAGGCTCTCCCGTCGTGCTTGCATGTTGACATTTTAGGCGCCTTCGTTTGCGCATACCTACAAATAAATTAAATTCACATTCTATTTTAGATATCTAGTAATTATATGTAAATTATTTTTTGAATATAAAAAACAATGAAAATTATACATTTTAACCTGTATTTTAGCAAAACTGCCAAGTAGGTTGCACTCACCACATATGATATTTTTTCTTCTATATAGATCTAAAAATATATTAACCCCAGCCGTTTTCTTAAATTTCTCGCCCATTTCTCTGTCTGTGCGACTCTTTTTCTACACTTTGTGACGTTAATACTTCTAGTGTTGTCTCAAATTATTACTAAATTCAAAAACTTTAGAGAATAATGTTCCTTTTTTCAGCCTTGACACTAGTATGACCGCCATCTTAAAAATCACCGACCACGTGATACAATCTAGCGCTCTGATTAGTGCAGAGGGATATTGGTTTTTAACTCGGCCTAAGAGGAATTGAAAGATTATTTTTCGGTATTTTAACTTGTACGAAAGGAGAGATAAATACACTGAAATTACTCTTCGGTGTTTTAGTACATATACGAGGGGGTTTCAATATATACCAAGGAATTTTAAAATGCTACAAAGTCCTACTCGTAATTCTCAACAGAAAGTTAGTTTACTTACTATCCTGGTACATATTATATATTGTATTTCGAAATACCATTTTATTGCCCTCAGGTAAATCAGTAGTTTTCGTTTTTAAACGTGGTATGCTTTGTTCCGGAGAAGATAAATTAGGATTTTTTTCTTTTCTTTTTTGCATATTGTATACTGTTTTTCTCGCCAATTTAAGTGCAGATCCTGCCCTCTAAAAAAAGTTAAAAAATTATTCATATTTTTAATTGAAATTGTGAAAAAACCAGAAATAAAAAGTTCTTAATTATAAATATTTTGTTATGTAATAATGTTGGCAAATAAATATAATTAATAATATGTCTGCTTGTCATCATTAAAGCCTTATAATAGTGCACATTTGAAAATTGTATTTTTTGTACTTCTTGAACAGATGACAACGGTTTCAACGGTTCCCCATTTCTTTTTTCTATTTCACAATACTCGATTAAATTTAAAATGAGTTCTTGTGCTTGTGGGGTAGGAGTTTTTCCAGAAATAATCTAAAAAAAATTAATAAAATATTTTCTTTTTTAAAGTAAAAGGGGAAATTCCTAGTAGTTGGCTGTTTAATATAGTTTTTAAAAACTTACAAAGAAGTAAAAACTTCTGGTATATAATGGTATATTGTTTTATTAAAAATAAATAAAATATATCCAAGAGGACTACAGTTATTCCAAAACGCTTTCGGCCTATCCGGACCATCATTCGGTAGAGTCGGACCATCATTAGCGAAACATAAAATGTTTTACTGATGATGGAAATGACAACGTTTTGGTATAATTGTAGTCCTTTTGGATACACCAGAAGTTTCTACTTCTTTGTAAATTTTCTTTTTGTCACTTCTTTCACTTTTGCGGAAACTTAAACAAAACCATTTCTTAACTGAGCGAATGAGGTTAACTTTGTATGTAAATTAATGGAAAAAAATACATTTACCCTAAAATTTCAAACTTCAATATATAATTAGTTGTGAAAACAACTGTTTGTGTAATATAAATAACTTCTAATGCAAAAACAGTACAAAAAACAGCCAAAAAACAACAAACTGACAGCCACAAGTAAACAAACCAGAAACATCACAAATTTTACTTAAACATGTGTACTGATTCTAGAGCGTTCATAAAAATAACATGTGTCTTTACTTAATAACAGGCCGTAGCTGGTTTGTCTTTAGTTTCATGCATAAAAGACAATACGCTAGATAAAAAGTATGTCTTTTATCTCGCTAGATATTACTGACGCACGGGTAAAGAACTATGGACTTAACTGCATTGTCCGTACCTGATACCTGAGGATGCATAGTAAATTGTAGTATGTGAAACCTTTTTAATCCTACTTCTGATTTCAACGAAGCTATAGTTGTTTTATAGATAACAGTCCTATACCTACCAGTAAATATACCCTAAACATAGTTAGGTATATTTTCTTAAAGTTCGGTTGTGTATTTTTGTATATTAATAAACAGTACAAATTTTTTTAGGGAATAGTAATTGCCGATATAAACGAAGAAAATGGTAAAATTAAGTCAAAAGAGCTTAGAGATGAATATGGTTCGGAACGGGTAGTTTTTGTTAAAGTGGATGTAGCAGATTCGAAAGCATTGGAGAGTAAGTTAACTTATACTACATGTTTCTACTCTCTCTACTCTGCTACTAATTATTTCATTTTTAGATGCATTCGATATGGCTCTTAAGCATTTCAAAAATGTCGATATTCTTGTTAATAACGCAGGCGTTGGAAACGATAGACAATGGGAGAGAGAAGTTGACATAAATTTGGTAATTATTATTCAAATCTTAAAAAATTAATTAATGTGTGATTTTAATGGTATTCTTTCAAATTTGCTACAACTTTCACTCTGTTAATAGTTACATGACAAAAATAATTGAAATTAAAATTAAATTAAACATAAACAAACCTAACATATTGACGTCAATGTGTCTTATATGTCTTACATAGAAGTTTTTCATTTTATTAAGCCAATAAAACAAACTACGTTATGTTATAGGTGATTTTACATAAATATTCTAGAGCAGCGTTACTCAAAATGTGCTCCGTGAAGCCTCTGGTATGATTCCGCCAGTAGCCATGATAAAATTTGTTCTGGTGTTAAAGTGAAACCTAAAAAATAAAGGTACCTAAGATAACTAACAAAACTACGCCTATTTAAAGGTTTAAAGGTACATACCTAAATTTATTAATTTAATATATCGTTAAGTAAGCGCCTGGCCTATTACATCGAAATGTTGCACATTCGCTACCATTCGCTACCGGACTATACGGACGAACCGAGGCCACCGAATGACTTTGATTCGTCGCGCCAATTCTCGTTGACACATAGTTCGGAGAAAATTGTCTGGCTGCACGAAGTTTCTGAGGAATTCGAGATGATTCGAAGGTTGCATAATATAAAATGCAAATCAAGGTGATTTGACGGTATCAAGTTCTAGTTTTATGGTTTTAAGTTCAAGTAGTAAAACATCCGATGATACTGAAGGCGAAAACAAAAATATGACGAATAATTAGGTAATGTCGGATTTGTTGTGCAGTAAATTCCTTCCTAATAGTACTATGGTACTTGCTAAGATGCGCCAATATTTATAAACTGTGCATCCCCACTTCAAAGACAAGAGTAAAGAATTTTTTGTACGTTAAAAAGAACAACTATTAAGAAGCCAAAAAAGTATGACGTATGAAAGTAGGACTGTAAATGAACATGCCACGTAGACGTCATATTTGGTTAGAACCGTTATTCTAAAGAAAATACCTAGCTCCATTTAGTAACTCTCAAAGGAAAATTCAGAGAATATAATTCGATAGCGTATTTCAAAGATGCGATACAATGTACGAAGGGTACGGCCATGAAACCTACATGAGAATTTTGTTGATAACGTTACCGCTCTTCTCGGCAGCAGTCGTAGGAACAACATACAGTCAAAGAATCTCAACAATTCCGTCACAAAATTAGATTTTAGTAAATATTAGAAGAAATGGAATTTTAGTAATTACATGGATAATTTCTTTGATTGTTAAAAAAGAAACAATTTCTTTTTACTAACTGCCATAATGAATAATGGTATTTTAATAGGTTCATAATTACTTATTAGGAATAGAAAACATATTTAATACCGTTTTCCATAATGAACTATATATATAATTTAGCTCTCCAGGCCTAGAAGGCCCATGGCTTGGGTTACTATTATTTTCCATTCTTTTCTGTTTGTTGCTTTATTTTTCCAGTTTGGTATTTTAAGTTTTTCTATGTCTTTTTCAACATCCTTCTTCCACCTGGTTTTCGGTCTGCCTTTCTTCCTTTTCCCTCCTATTCCTCCCATTAGCATTCTTTTTGACAGTCTCGTGTTTTCCATCCTTTGGTTGTGTCCCAACCATCTCAGTCTTTGTGACTTTATGATCCCTACGATATTCGGTTCTCCATACATCTCCTCTAATTCCATATTTGGTCTTTTTATGCATATACCATTCCATCATTTACTTCTGTGCTAGGGTTATTAGTCACTGCGTCACGGGTGCAGTTGTGCGAAAACTCTACTCAATTCAAATTTCCGCCCACACCCGCGCTGGCTGCGTCCAATACTCCAACACTTTTATTCCTAAAACTCAGAAGCCGGCCCTGACTATATGTTTATATTGTTTGTATCAAGGCTACTATTATTACTATTAAAACTAAAATTCTGCTTACTTACGATTTCCTGTTGTATTGTTTACTTAATTATCTGACTAATGATCTTAAAAACCAACCGATAAATATTTCTTATCTTTTTGTCACTTTGCCGAAATCTAATTTCTTTATCAATGCTACTTTCACTATTTTAATTAAATTACGTTTTTTTTTCAAAGTAGACGAATCGAAAGTTCTTTTTTATAAACACTTATTATCTATGTATATTTTACTTTAATTACTTGTATTTATTATTTGACGTCCGACACCGTGAAAAGGTCCGATATGCGAATTTATTTTCGTCGATGTCGTTGTCTGCAGGTGTGTTCGCTTTGGCTGCTAAACCCAAACTCATCCCATAATGAACTTATTAATGTTAAAATCTAAAGGGTTGCAGTAACTTTGAAAATTACTATTATTTCTATAGTGTCGGTTATGTTATTTTTTACGAGATTGGATCAATTTAGTAACGTCGCACGTAACTGTTCCACGGAAACGCGGGCTACATTTTAGTGTTTCAGAAAAGTAGATAATCATTAATCTTACGAACTATCATTTTGATCGCCGTGGTAATGATTCATTATCAAATATAATAACGCTTGTGTCCGAAATGAGTGGTGTTCACCTGCTGGTCTCCAACAACCGAAGAAATGCCTGAAATCGGTAAAATTTTATCATATCGTGAAAATAAATACGATGAGACAGAAAAGAGCGGTATCCGTAAGATAGCGCTCCAATTCTTTAGGGAGAATAGACCACCGACAATCTGCATACAGTAAAAGCTGCGGAGCATTTGCTCAATTTTTCAAGAAGCACACTATATCGTTTGTTGTGCGTTATCGGGTTTAAGTTTGAAAAACGCTATAGAAACTCGATTTTAATTGAGAAACAGAAGATAAATTCTTGACGTCGTCGTTACCTGCTACGATTCATTTGTCGATACCGCGAAAAAGGCTACAATATCGTCTATTCAGATGAGTTATGGGTAAACGTAGTCCACATCGTATCAAAAGAATGGGTAAACACGCCCATTTAATCCCCTGGCCACAGGTTTAAAAGCTCCTGCAGCTCGTGATCCTCGTTTTGTCCTTTTATACGCAGAATGTAAAAGTGACTGTGTTAATGGAGCAGAACTTACTTTTCCGACAAAGAAAAACACATAAGATTACCAGGACTAAATGAATGGGCCACTCTTTGAAAATTGGTTCAAACACAAGTATATATTTTGTGAAGAAAATTATTTAAAAACAGAACTGTTGGAAGTTGTTAACAGGTATAGATCAAATTACGATCTAGACATAATTGAAGATATTGCACAACAACACAATTTGAAAATTCTTCGCCTTCCTCCTTATCACTGTAAGCTAAACCCCATAGAGTTGGAATGGAAAGAAGTGATATATTGCCACACACAACAAAACTTTTAAAGAAGAAGAAGCTCGAAATTTAATTATAGAAGCGCACTCACAAGTTACCCAAGAAAATGGAAAAATTATATAAAACAGGTAATAGGAGAAGAAATGGATATGTGGAGACACGGCAACATGATGGATGATGATATTCAACCAATTATTATAAGCACTAGTAGGACAAACAGTGACGGTGATTTTATTTGTAGTGACACGGACGATTTACCCTTTACTTTTATTTATTAAAAAAAATCGGTTGCCTGTAAAGTCGGTTTTACGGGCGAAGATTTTACGTGACAACGTCTTTTTCTCGGTAGAATATTTATTGATATAAATATTATTAAATTGCACAATAGGAACAAGGAATTGCCGCTATAAACTCAGTTTCTCAACTTTTGTGTCAATCTAACAATTAATCAATCAATCATAGTTTACGATAATGAAATATTAGTGTACAATTATTTACCTTTATTGTTGTAGTTGTTGTAAATGACGAATCTACTCACGAATTGAAGACAAATCTCACGATCTCACGATTAAGGTCTTACATCTTACGATTTTTAAATTTTTTTTAAATTTCAAGTGTTTCTAATAAAATGCATGGGAGGAAATCAGCTTTTTTTAGATTGTCACCTTGAAATATCCATAAATTGACTGTATTTTTGTATCAAAGTGGGCTACTCCAATTAACTCAATTAATATACACAAAATAATATAAACAAAGCTTAAAAGGTTCTTTATGCTTTGAAAGTGGTTTATAAACAACTGAATTGTAATGTATATTTTACCGCCTTTAATAAATATGAAGTATAGACTAAATTTTGTGTAAAGAACAAACATTCAACAGACCTAATAGTAAAAACATATTGATTTAAGTGTGAATTTGAGATAATGTGCTGACAAAATGTTAAATCCTAAGAAAACAAAAATATGTTTTTATGTATATTCATTATACTTAATACTCTTGGGTAAAATACCTCATATCATATATGTCTTTAGACACAGTTAATAATTTTCATTGAAGTTTAAACTATAAAGAATGTTTACAATCATTGCTCAATATTAAATGGATAAATCCATAGCAATATTATAAAAGAATATAGGTCCCTAGGTAATTTCCTAAAATTATATCTGATACTGGTGGTTCCCCCTAAAATAGAACACTGTAAGCACTCCACATTTTCACTACAGACACAGCTGACGATACTTTCAACGATTTTCAACTTTAGCGATTCAACGCGCCTAATTCTCTAGTGCCGCGCGCAGCGGACCGATCATGTTTGAGTGGGAGAGAGACGCAAGGCATTCGCCGGTCCGGCGGGCCTCTCTCTCGTTCGGTGACTCACTGTAACAGACGTGAGCGGGCGTTACACTTTTTCTTAAATTACTCCGAGCCACAACCTAATTTAAGACGTTGTCACGTCAAAATAGTTCCTATTTTCCCATTATATTATAAAACAAATGCAACAAAGAATTTCTGTAAAATTTTTTATATTAGCTACGTATAAATAAAAAACATTTATAATGTTGACGTTTTGGGTTATTTTATTATTATTCAATTTTCAAAACAATAATTCAACCTCGCAAGGGTTTTAATAAATTATGTTAATAAAAAGCATTTATAGTGTTGAAGTTTCAGACTATTTTATGTTAGTCTATTTTGAAAACAATAACATACGATGTAAAAATCTTAACCATATAAAAACATATATGGTTAAGATTTTTACATCGTATGTTATTGTTTTCAAAATAGCCTAACATAAAATAGTCTGAAACTATAACACTATAAATGTTTGTTATCAACATAATTTTTTGTTGACCGTTCACGAGTAAATTGAAAGAAAAAATAATTATTCAGTACCGTCAGAAAATTATTAATTGTTTGATGACCGCTGAGAAAGAGAAGCAAATGAAAGTATTAAGGTGAGTGCACATATGCTCCGAATACCGTCTCGAACGCCGTCGCGTACATCGACGCGATCAACAGAAGTTTCCGACGTTATTACAGGGAACATTGAAATAAGTAACGAATCGAACACCGTTTCGTACTTCGTACCAAACATTTTGGCGTTCCATCAGTAATAATCCGCATCTACAAGAGATTGCTCCAGTAGCCTACTTCTTATTCATCAGTTAATAGAAGGAATACTCTAATTAGAATATATACTCGTGAAAGGTGGTGGCAAACACAAGTATAAAAGTAGGGAAACATATGGTGGCCATCACTTATTTTTTGAATTTGAAATTTCGGTCGATCAGTGGATTATATAAAAATTTCACAATTATGTCGCCTTCCGACTTTAAATTTTTGATCACATTAGTGGGTCCAAAAATAGGTCGAAAAGATAGAAAATCGCGAAAAGCTCTCTCTGTTCAAGAACGGTTGGCTGTCACGATCCGTTTTTAGGCGACTGGAGATTCTTTCGCTAGTTTACAATACCTTTTTAAAATCTCGAAACAATCTATAAGTGTAATAATTCCGGAAGTATGTAGAGCTGTATTCCAAGGATTGAAAAAAACATTCAGATTGTTATACGTCTCATATATATATATATTCGAATTTTATTTATAATTATGTTCAGGACTGATTTAATTCAAGTCCAAACTGGGCTATCTATAAAGAATATGGTTGGGAAAATTGTATTGAAATTATTGGCTTGGGACTATTTTCTTCCGTCCATTCCATTTTGATAAACTTAATTTTAAAAACCTTTAAAATAACAGACTGAAATGACTGGAAATTTGATAGAAGATTCGCAAGAGAGTCCAGACATGAATTCATGGTGTATAGTTTGTTTTACAAAAAATGCTTAATGGTTACCTGAGTTGATCCTATTGTGTATACAAGAGTCTCTCAATAAACTACCGAAGTACACAGGGTCGCACTTCAGAAAGTTTGTTATTTAATATATTTTATTGGTAGCTGTGTAATACACGATTATAAAAATTTATTAAATTATTTCATATGGTATTTTCAGGTTGTTCAAGTGAATATACTTGATAATTGAACAATTTTTAACATGAAGAAAGTAGTTTAAAAATGTACAGTAATAATAGTTCTATTTACAGTATATACATACAAACGAATACATAATGTACAAAAAATAGATGAATTGAAAAAAAAATATAGAAAAATATATACAAGTTAATATTTGCAAAAAAAATACCCAAAATAACCAAAATATATTTATGAATTCCTAAATACCTAATTCTGTTTCGCTGTCGCTATCCTCTTCAAGATTAATAACAATCGGTTTAATTATGTGATTCAAAGTAACATATGAACTTTCTACGTTCATTACATGGCGTACTAAATTTTTCCAACTTTCTGGGGAGATATCATCAACACATTTCCATATTAATTCAACTACACTACTTTTTAAAGTCGGAGAAACATTTTGTGACCTAACATTTGACTTTAGTTGGTGCCACATATGCTCTATGGGATTAAATAAACAATAGTAGGGTGGAAGCCGTAACACTGTATGTTACATGTCCTCGGCCAATGCGTCACAAACATATACTTTTTTATTAAAAAATGATTTTAACACTTCTAACAGTTCATTTTTTAAATAACTTTCTTCAAAATATATATCGTTTTCTAACAGGTAGTTTTGAATTTCAATTTTCGTGTTATTTGCACTTGGAGACTTATGTAATTGACGACTGTGGTAACTTGCATTGTCCATAGTACTATCACACTATTTTGAGGAAGATTAGGTATAAGACAATTCTTAAACCATTGCTCAAAAAGCTCTGCCGTTGTATCCTCATGGTAGTCCACGCAGGAGTCTTTAATGTTCTTTGCAGAAAGCCATAAGGTATTTGGGACCCAACCATTTTCTGATCCTGCATGTAAAATTGTTATTCTTTTCCCTTTGTTTGATGGAGCTTTTGTTTGACACCTGTTGGAAGAATCGGACCATCCTTTGGATGGTGTTTCATGAGTGTCAAACCATGTCTCGTCCAGATAAATTATTGGTCGATCTTCTGTACGGTACTTTCTTATGGAAGTTATATATTCAGTACGCCACTTTTGTAAACGATGGGACTCCATAAGCACTTGCCTTTTGTCAATTGTACGATATCTGAAGCCCATTTTAGACAAAATCCTCCAAAGACTAATGCGGCTACAGTTTATTTGTGTATCATCATTAGTAAGCCGTTGTTTTAAAGCATCTAATGTAGGTATCCGTTGCTCTTCATACACTGTGTAAATTTTTCGTCTTATTAAGTCCTTATCACTTTCGTCAATACATTTGGTAGAACCGGAATCCTTACGCTTCCTTCTTGACTTAATGGGATTTGATGTAATTCTTTTCACTGTGATTAGAGGTATATTTCACTGGCAGCAGTATTAGCAGTAAGTCCTCTTGTAAGTAAAGAACTATATATTGTTTTTACGATTTCTCTAGCGTCAGCAGATAAATGCTTTTTCTTTGCTGAAACACTTAAAGAAGCACCATCAATGATTTTCCACGGATGCCACATAATGCTGTTTTATAGGTATAAATAGGTATAATACTGGTAACACTTGTAACACTTTCAACTAAATGAAACAAAATGTGTATTTAAAAATTTCTCATCGGTTTTATATACTTTTACAAATTATACAGAATAGAGGGAACCTGTATAATTATTCCAGGAAATACTTAACGATCAACAAATTTATTGTGGTGATTAAAAGATCAACCATTGATAGTGAAACTCACTGTTAAAATGTTTACAACTTTATGAAATAAAATGTATTCTAATCGTTTTTATAATTTTATACGATTTTTTAATTATTTTTATATTACCAGGAATTTATTATACAAACAAGATAACGACACTCCACAGTAGCTTCAATTTTACCTGAATACTTACCTGCTCAACTAATATTGACTAAGCTGGGGTACTTGCGGTCGGGTTTTATTGCAATCATTAAGCACTCAACCATTTTTCGTGAAATAAACTATACATCAGTGTACATTTACGGTGTATATCGTCGCGCTCACGTTTCTTTTGATGCGAAGGCATTTTACCGACAGCCAGTGAAACGCTTCGACTTACGTCGTTGACGCGTCGAGGTACGGTACGCGGTTACATGACTCCGTCCACACTTAAGAACGCGACGGGATTCAAGACGGTATTCGGATCGGAACATATGTGGACCCACCTTTAGGCAGATACTTGTAGAGGATTACCGCTGTTAACTGTTGTTGAATACAAAAGAAGTATTTATTTATGATAATTCACAGAATGGGCGAAGTATGGCAAACCCGCTTGCAATTTAAAACCACACTGATTCTAACGTTTGAAACGCAGTACAATAGTACTTGATCCCATTGCGGAACGATACAAATAAGTGAAATTAAGCATTTCATTAATAAAACACAATTATAAAACCAAACGATAGATCTTTAAGACTAAGGAACCACAAGTTTTCAACAAATTTCAATTATAATCCTAAATACAACATAAAAATTCAATAAAATTATAATGTAGTGTTGTTAATATTATATAAAAGCAGAACCAGTTGTGAAAGCTTTTTTTTGCTTGTTTGAAAATCAACGATATATCCTATAACATTTAAATATATTATGGGTGTTATTTTTTAGAAGGGAACTATAAATGGCATGGTCTTGGGTATTGAAAACTATTTAAAAAATCACAAACAAGGGAATGAAGCCGTAATAATGAACCTGTCATCGATTACTGTTCTACAACCTCTTCCTATGTTTCCAGTATACGTCGGAACGAAACATGCAATTGTTGGATTAACGAGGAATTGGGGTCATCACTTACATTATAATCGAACCAAAGTTAGAGTTGTTGCTATTTGTCCAGGAGTGACTGATACTCCGGCTATGAGGGCAGATATATCGAAATTGTGTTTTAATGAAGATTATCAATATTTGCAACAACAGGTGATTGAGAACTTCACTGTTCAAAGGTATGGTCTTAAAAACTGCATAAAAAGTCGTAAGACTCATGAGGCTAAAATTTCTGTCGAGAGTATGATACTATAGACTATGTAGAGCCATCCAAAAAACACTAGTATAGTGCTTTAAAGTATCTATAGCCCAGTCTGGTTAAAAAAAGGTCGAAAATTTTTTCGCAGATATCTAAAGCTTTTAAGACATAGGTGGGGGTTACTAGATGAGGAATAGATGAAAAATACTCGTATTACGAGTACTTTTACTTTTACTTTTAGTGTATTACATACACTAATTTAAAAATTTTAAGTTTTTTATTAACAAAATAAAATGTTATTAATACATTTGAATATCGAGGAATTACCGTCTTTTAAATTTTTGCGAAATTTTCCCCCGATCGGTCAAATATTTTAAAAGTTATTTAATTTGTTTATCGCTGAATCTAAATATTTAAACTATTGAACTTGCTCTATTAATAATGCTAGACACATTTAGCAAATTTCATAGGATTCTTTAAGACTTAAAGTATCTCAGAAGTTAAATGCATATTGCGTTTTCATCGAAATTATTTACAAAATAAACGTTTGAAAAAGGGGTAGGTTTTTTACTTATAAGCAATTGTAATAACTTCTATATTTTTCAAGCTACAGACTTGTACGTACAACCATTGGATAGCTCCTAAAAAACCCACATTAAAAAAACCTTCTATGACCAATAGGAACGAAGGTAGGGGCTATTTTTTAAAAAATCGTATCTCCATTGTTTATAAACATTAAGAATTAAAATTTGCACAAATTTTGAATGAAAATCTAAACTTTATATTGAAACTTATAGCTATAAAATTCATCCCATTTTTCGAAACTTACAGCCCTTCGAAACGAAGGTACTTTCGAAAGATCGACATAAGAAAGTGGAAGGGATAACTGTTTCAGCTCCGTTTTTTTTTCGAGATCGGAACTTCAAATTGAAACACGTAGGAAAAATTTACATTATCTTGGCTTCCATTGCAGCTGGAAGCCTCTTTTTTTTAATCTGGGGTAGCTCGTCGAAATATGAATAACTACATACTTTTCACTGGTCGGGAAATATGAGAAACCTCGGAAAAATTGAGTCTTGAAATTCACCGTAAAAACTTACTTTTTTTCTTTTTTTTTTTAAATTTGGCGCTGGAATAGTCTGTCGCAATATTAATAATGTTAATAATGATTACAAAGTTTTCAGCCTAAGTATGGTCGTATTATTCGATGCTGAAGCGTACTTTGTTGGTGAATGAAAATTGTGACATTTCTAAATTCAGCAAGTTAACCACCTTACTAAAAAACCTGAGTAGAGGATACAAAGCTAAAAAGTCCAAAATCCTGGAGTCAGATGACATTATTAAATTTCTGACAGAAGCTCCTGATGACGCCTATTTGTTGATGGTTATTGCTATTTTTGGTGTGCATGGAGCGACTAGGTCCGATGAATTGTACAAGTTAGAAGTGTTTAACGTGGACGACAGAAAATCGGTGATAATCGTTTCATTTGCAAAGGTCGTTTTGTATTACTGACAAGAAAAGTGGACTGAGTTTCTTGGAAATTGTGAGAAAGTATATTGCCTTGCGCCCCAAAAACGTACCTCACAGTAAGTTTTTTGTAAATTACTGACAGCAAAAGTGCACTACTCAACCGGTGGGGATTAACACGATATATAATATTCCCAAGAAGATTGCAGATTTTTTGAAACTTGCAAATTCAGAAATGTACACGGGGCATTGTTTCCGTCGTTCTTCAGCTACTATCTTCGCAAATTCTGGAGCTGATCTAGTAAAAGTTAAACGTTTAGGTGGATGGAAATCGTCATTTGTTGCAGAATCTTACATTGAAGAGTCAATAAGCAATAAGATTGCTGTATCCAAGTGTATACTTGGCGGACCAGAAAATCAATCCAGTACCTCGAATCAAGTGTTTAAGCAAACGATTACAAGTTGTGATGCTCCAAAAATAGATATTTCTAATAATGTAAATTGTAAAATTTCAGTTATTTTTAATCCTTAATGTGTATGAATGTGTAAATCCTTGAATTTGTAAATTTTATTGAATAAAAAAAAGTTAAAACATTTTATCTACTCTTGCCGTTAAAGTGTCACTTTATCTACCCTTGGGGTTAAAGTGATACTTTATCTACTCAAAACAGTTGTTATAGCAACACTTTAACATTAGCTATGGAAAATTTTTTATAAATTAGTGCAAAAATCTGCATTTTTGAAAATATATCCGTAAATAATTTATCAATTTTAACTTAAAAATCGGAAAAACAAAGATATTCGTCATATAAAAAAAATTATATAAATATTGTTTATGTAAAATATAAAGATAAAAAGTTATAGACAAAAAATCAATTGTGACCATAAATTGTTTTAAAAAAACGCAAGGTAAAAATAAGAGTACTTTTTTTATCTATTCGTCATCTAGTAACCACCATCTATGTCTTAAATGCTTCAGATATATATGCGAAAAATTTTGCCGTGAAATCGATTATTTTTGCATAACCAGACTGGGCTACTATGATATACATTATCTTTTAAAGCCGATAAATGCCGAAAAGCATTTATTTAAATACACAACGAGGGTTTCATCCAGACTTTGGACTGACTGAACTGTTTATAATAATTAATGCCGGTATTTTACCATTGTCTATTGAAGTTAAAAACATTGACATACATTATATTTACATATTTACAAAAATTCTAAAAGCTGGTATTATATACCATTGTCAACCGAATTTAAAAATATATTTACCTAAATTACATACAATTTAATTAATTGTATACTTAAAAAGGCCTATATTTCCTATTAACAAATATTTTTGAGACTATAAAGTAAAAACATATTACTTCCCTTGTTAGTTCGAATTATTTTTTGAACATTTCCAACAACTTAATTGTATTAATTTTAATTAAACAAAGAAAACACAGTCAGTATGTGTGTAAAGATTAAATAGTAACGATCCTTTAAAACGGTTTTCTACTTGATTGTTTCTTCTATTTAAGATTCTTCAGATGAATAAGCCACAATTAAAGGTTAAAGTACGTTTATTGACGTTTCAATTTCCACTTCGGAAATCGTTCTCAAAATACAAACATTAGTGTTTTGTATTTTGTAAAACTAATGTTTGTATTTTGAGAGCGATTTCCGAAGTGGAAATTGAAACGTCAATAAACGTACCTTAACCTTTAATTGTGGCTTATTCCCATTTAAATAGTAATTACTTTAAAATGCCACAAGAAAATAGCTTCAGAACAATATTCTTCAGAGGGTTTAAAAGATATTATATCTGTGTCTTCTATTGGAAATATTTCAAGGGTAAAATTTACTTATGCGATCCTGTATACACAATACATATTTATTAATGTTATTACCTAATTATAATAAATTTTGTATATTTTCAGTGCTGATCATGTTGCCAAAGAAGCCATGAAAGTTCTAGAAAAAGCTGAAACTGGAACTGTGTGGGTTATCGAAGACAGTAAACCTTTATATGAGTACAAAGCTCCAGACAGCGAAGAGTTTAAAAAGAATACACTAGTATAGTAAACATGTAATAATAAAAAATATATAAAACTAATGAAAGTTGTACTAACACTCTCCAAGAACCATTTGACATTAATTTATAAATTACACCTTTAAATGATTTTACTTCTTCTAGTCATCTTCATTCTGGCTGTCATCTTCTTCTAGTCTAAAATTTGGCAAATATTACATGAAACTATAAATAAAAAATCACGAGCCGTTAGTGGTCAAATGTAGCCGAAATCACGTGCTCTTCATGAATTCTAGGAAATTTTGAATTCGATCATTAGCGGCGCGTAAGAAAAAGTGTTTCCTTGCGGTCAAAATAAGTTAATAAAATAAAGAAACAACAGATAAATCAGCACTGAAAGAATACTGAAAATTCCGCCAAATGAAGAATTGGAATACAGTTCACGTTGTAAATATAAAACAGGAATAATAACACCTCCCAACAAAATGAAAAAATTTGGTGTGTGAGAAATAACGAATTTTAAATATTTTTTTTAAAGTCTCTTTTTTTTTCATAGTTTTTTTTTTAATTGATTGTATAATTTTAACTTAGCTTGGAAATATATACACAAAGGCACCTGGAAATCACCAAGACAGACTTACAGTAAAAATAATAGATCATGTTATTGTAGACTCTATTCGCTAATTGTACAATATTCGCTTGCAATTAGATTTATTATACCTAGTAATATATTATAATATTTTTTGCTTATATTAGTACTTACATTAAATAATTTTCACAGTTTAATACAGTCCATCTAATTTACTTACCGTTGCACGTCATTATCATTGACAGAGATCGAAGTTAACATAGTTGCCAAAGTATAAAAAAATCCTGAATCCATTTTAAATCAAATAGGTCACATAATTACTGCAAAAGTGGATTATACAACAAAACAAATTAATATTTAATTTAAATAAATAGAAACAAAACAAGAGTTGAAAAATAATCTTGTTAAAAACTATTTGAGTCGCTTGTATGCGTCGTACAAATATTTAAAATGGAATACTTGAACAAAAACAACACTTTTTTCATTACTTATTAATATTAGTCAACACCGCAACTGTCAAATAAGTGTTACCAATTTATGCCAAAATATCACCTTCGTTCGATTACAGTTACAGTGTGTTCCGAACAAAAAATGTTCTTCATAAAAACGCTTTATAATGCATTTATACAAATTAAATGAAACATATTATTGTATATTTCTTTAAGTTAACATTAATAGCTAATGCTATTGTGGGCATATGTCTAGCTAGTGGCTGTAATGCCAGTGTACTCGTCAAAATGATTCTAAAAAAGAACACACCTACCGCCTAAATATTTCGTGTTGGTATCATGTGACCTCAGGGGCTATGACGCGGATGACGTGCAGCGGTAAGTAAATTAGATGAAGTATATGTCTATTAAAGGGAGATTATCATTACTCTCACTACCACCGCTGTTGTCGCCTGTTAACGTAATCACTACGGATCCGATTATAGTATCAACATGAACATCTAACTCCCACATTCGTTTTTCAACCTTCCGTACAAGGGAAATAGCATTCTGCCATGCTAATGGCGTAACCTCAATAATGGTAGTATTTAGCAGACGCCTCACATGGTAATTTCAAAAAAACACACACCAGTTATAAACATACTAGTCAACAACAATCTAGTTAAACAAGTGAAAAAGTTTAAGTATCTAGGCTGTTGGATACATGAAACCTTAGACCAAGACCAAGAGGTTAAATGTAGAATAGAACAGGTAAGAAACACCTTCTTAAAGATGCGACAGTTACTCACTACCCGTAATCTTGATTTGTCCCTACGATACCGCATGACACAGTGTTATGTATATAGTGTACTATTACACGGCGTGGAAGCTTGGACGTTAACAGTCAGCTCACAGAAATTGTCAAGAAGCGTAAAACGTCTTATCTTGGATACATATTTAGACACGACAGATATAACTTCCTTCAGCTTATTATAGAAGGGAAAATAGAAGGCAGACGCGGCCCGGGTAGACGACAAATGACCTGGGTGCGCAACATCAAAGATTGGACCGGATTAGACTTTCAAAGTTCAATAAGGAAAGCCCAAAATAGGGAAGACTTTGCAGAGGTCATCGCAAACCTTCGCTAAGAAGACGGCACCTAAAGAAGAAGAATATACACAAATGCCCCTGTATATTTCTAACATACAATGTACTTATAACTCTGAGAAAACTAAATATATACTGACTATATACGCACCCTTTCTCCGCTACTGACACGCTTCCTGGTAACATTCATTGCGATAGCTAAAGTCCTACTAGAGATCTAAGAGAGTCATAAATATTTATTATCGATAAGTGTCTGATCATGCTCATCAGAACGATGACAACCAATTGCATAATCTTCATTTTGTCTCCTGCGTTCGGAACAATGATCAGGGCCTAGTAGGAAAATAAACAACAAACTCAAATATTTACATATATAATTTATTTTATTAAATTATTGACAATAAAATATAGAAGAATTTAACGTTATAATAAAAGTGTTAAATATAATTAACCATGATATAAATATATTACCACGAATATGAGTTTTATAAATAAGTTCTGTTCGTAAATACAGAAATGATATTCATACGATTATTTTATCAAACATTTTATACACATAAATAAATATTTTACAATCTGTCAGACAATATCAAACATAAATAGATATCGTTATATGTTTTTGTATTTATATCGTATTCAAAATAGATGTGCAGTTCATCACATACATTTATGGAATCATATCTACTATTCATCACATTATTTTTAGGACCTAGTAGTAGAACTCAACTACTTAACTATACAGGTTGTCCATTGAACAGCAAACATTCGCGTGATTGTAAAAGGTAAATAATATATGCAGATATATGTACAGGATGTTTAATTAATATACTGAAGAAATATTGTATACCCAATCTTGCTATAACCAGAGGCATGTGCATACGGAGCAGTATCTGCCAAGACTCTGGGAGTCTTCACCGGGTGCACGTGAAGAAATGGAGACATAAAAGTATAATGTGGTCGAAGTGAATCTGAGAAGCTAGATGGTCTGAGGGTAACGGCGTTTTTAACATTTCCTGACGAAGATACTCAGAGGATATGGCTGTTTCAGGGCATACATTGTATAAGAAGGGTAGAAAATGACAAATGCTTTTTCTTCTTCTTCTTGTAGGACATGCTTCTACATGCTCATTGTGATGTTAAGGTCCAGCTCTCATAACACCTCTTCGGGAGTCTTCTTAGCGGTCTTTTTGTATTAGGTTTATGTGTTTTTGGCCATTTTACCATTCTTTCTGAATCCACTCTATCGACATGATCTTTCCATTTGCGACGTTCACCTCACCACATATTGTACTCCAGTTTCTTTTGTTATATCCTCATTCCTCATTGTCTGAGAGAAATTCATCTTATTAATAATTATTAATGTTTTGTATTTTTAGAACGATTTTCGAAGTAGAAATCAAAACTCATTTTTGTCAAAACTTAAATTGTGGCTTATTCCGAACTAAAATAGTAATTACGTTAAAATGCAACAAGAAAATAGCTTCAGAACAATAATAGAATAGTATCCAGAAACTTGCCGTGTTTCTGGGATATTTTGCAACTAACACAAATTCATCCTTACGGCGATGTGAGCAATTGTTACAGAACAATTAACAGAATTTAAAAACAAATCATTGGACCACTTATTGGTATACACTAGCTCAACATTTACATCCTAGAGATTATGTAAGACGTAGAATTTTGTGAATGGAATGCCAAGATCAATATTTTACAAAAAAATCGTATGTTTAACCGCCATAATAGTCACTCCTAGAGTGACAAAAATCCTCAGCTCACGTGGGAGAGTCAATTTCAAACGTCCTTTTCGTTTAATGTTTTTTGTCTTGCGAAAAAGAATAAGATATTCGTTCTCATGATTTATGACGAAAATTTAAACGGAGAGCATTACTGAAATATTTACGGCAAATAATTGTACCAGTACTGCACGCTTCACATAATAATGGGGCTAATGGGGCTTGGTTTCAATAAGATAGAGCACCGGCTCACAATATTTGAGGAGTCAGCACAACGGTAGATGGATAGATAATAAAGATTCGTTTCTCTTGTCACCAAGATCCCCACAATTGTTACGGGTAGATATTTGGAGATGTGTTAAAAATAAGGTGTTCTCTAAACCTGTCACTAACAAGGAAGATGTGATAAATAAAGTACTTCAAGTTTTTAAATAAATAGATGAAGAATCAATATCAAGAGCTACTAATAAAAATCTGATTAAAAGAGTTCATTCATGTTTGGAAGTTGGGGGGCAATATTTTGCACATTTATTCCATTAATAAGTTAGTTCCTATTGTCTTTGATAGCATTTTTTCAATTGTTCAATGTTTAACTTGCAATATGAAAGTTGTAAATTAACACAACACGGTCAAAAAAAATTTTTTTTTGTGGCAAAAATGTATAAAGTGAATTTAATTTAAAACTGCAAGAGATAGGTACAAAAAATATTGATACAGATAGATAGTGAGAAACGTATTCTTCTAATGAATCACATACAGAATAACGTAAATTTTTTAAATTTAAAAAATAAACAGGATGTCCTGTTAAAAAAAAAAAAAGTTATAAGCAACGTCTAGTATAACCAAAAGTAGAAAATAGATGAAAATATTTTCATTAAACAGTTCACTCTTCAAAACCACTTCATTCCAAATTTCATGATTCAGTTATCTTTAGTTCTCGAGATATTTCTAATTGGCCGTTTATCTGCAGCACCCTGTATATATATATATATATATATATATATATATATATATATATATATTATATATATATATATATATATATATATATATATAACAAACTCTGCTTAATAGTCACTAGTCACCTTCTACTGTAGTATGCAAATAATAGTTGTCCATATACAAATTGATATTAAAATAATTGTAGTTAGAACCTAATAAGAGCTGGACGACCTGTATATTATACAACCATATTAATTTGTATTACAATATATAAATTTGAGGATTTATTATAATTAGGGTATGCAATTTCTATAGTATGTCTACGTTTTTTATCTAACACAATGGGTCGTATCTAGACGAGATACAAAATGTTCCTTTACTATAAACATAGAATTAAAACAATCACAATAAACTGAGAGTTTATAGTTTAAATCATTTAAAAATCTACTATTTTTGGTACATTTACTTTATAAAAAAAATTTAATACTAAAAGTTGAAATTGTATAAATTTCACACGTGTATAAAAAACACGAACACAGCTAATGCCATAGTACACTTTCTGATATCAGAACTGTTTCAAATGATTGCATCATTATTATCGTTTAACCGCAAATAGCCCTCCTCGCTATGTTTCCAATCCCATCTGTATTGCGCCACTTTGATCCTGTTTTTCTTATTCTACCACAATTTGGTGATCGTTTCATACCTCTCTTGTTTTTACCCTTTCTCTCCAGACATATACGAATTTTTTAAAGTTTCTTAGTTTCTCATATGCCCATCTTAGACATATTCGATTTGATTTTTGTCGTGTTAAGCCCGCCACTCACGTTCCAACGGCGCAGTACGATTTTGTCGAATGCAATTGCAGTACAAAAATGTTGAAAATCGGATGGGAACACACACGTACCGATATAGAAGTATGAGTTTTACTTTCAAATCAGAAACATGTCAAATAAGGATATACTTTTAGCGGCTCTTGCTCTTTGTACAAACGAAAAAATACAAGAAACGTAGGTGGCGCTGCAAAGATTGGTTGCTGAAAAGTTATACATACTGCCACGTACATTTATTAGAAGAATTGCGATTATATCAAGATAATTTTAATTCTCTTTTGTAACATTTTCGAAAATTATTAAATTTCTTTGTTACCAACTCTTCATTAGATTCCGCTTTCACTTCTTAAAATTTAGCAACCAAAATATTCACAGCTTCTTTCTAGCAGTTTTATGATGATATGATGTCGATTTTATTTTCCATATACAATAATTTAAATAACAATTTTTAAAATAATCTTACTATTGCGTTAAAAAACTAAAACCCATATTTAATCAATATGTAAAAAACTTTATGCACAGAGTGTTTTGAGTTTTGTATTGACATTTCAATGAAAAGAAAATTCAGTTTAAAAATGGTATTCGATATCAAGCTAGAATGCTCTGATTAAAAGTAAACAATGTGACTAAGTATAATGGTTTTAGTAAATCGTGATAATTCAAAATATCCCTCCATTCTGATGCAGTGGTTTTCCAAATTTTATCATAGTGAGAATGAATAGCAAATGTTGTTTCTACTTTAGTAAGTATAGTTTTGGAACATACTGTATCTTATACATTTATGTTTATTTAAAAATCTATTTTTATGATTATATGTAGTGCTGTAAAAAAATGTACGTAGCTGTGAGTGAATATGTGATAAATTGGACTATATATTAATTTTACATAAATATTTTACAGATTTTTATGTATACAATAGCACCGTATTTGTTTAAGATAGAACTTATTATATGGAGTAGAAAATGTAAGGAGGATATTATAATCATTTATTTTCATAAATTTACTTCGACTTTGACTTCTTTTATTTGTTTAATAACGCATCGACCATGCAGGGTCATTATCTTGTATTAGATTAATCTGATAGTTGATTTCAATAATGTATATAGGTACATAAGTTTATAACCTATGTATTACAATGTGTATTTTTTAGATCTTTTGAAGTAATTGACATAAGAAAATATCTTTTGAGTATCTGTATTTTTTTCTACGGCATTTTTTAGGGAGTTGGCTAGGTTACTTTCCGTCGTTCACTGTGTTATGTTATGTGAACCTACCTTAATATTTGTAAACCTACCTTAACATGAGTGACAGGTGAAGGCGATGGACAGCGGACAAGAGGGGGCAAAATATGGCTCGTTAGATATAATCATGTATTAAGTTTAGTTGGTCTTTAATAAAAGATATTAAAAAGAAACTGGTCGTCAATATTATTAAAAGCCCACAGAGACAACGTAACATGGTGTCAGAAGTAAAAATTCAGGTCAGATTATAGCAACGAGTATTATAATAGTCATACAAAAGTCGAAACATGGTCTAACAGCACGTGGTGGTCTGGTTGGTTTTAAAAGAAATTTAATTTAAAACGGTCAAAAGATAAAGTTCAACCATGTCGGAACAAGATTCTATAGAGCAGAATCAACCTGTCGTTGTAAAAATAAAAAGTAAAGTAATAGGAAATGAAATCCAACCATTGTCAATGCAAGGAAATTTGGCACACAACTGGGGAGAGTGGAGCATAAATTTCAAAATATTTTTGAGGGCCACAGGTTTAGAGGAAGAAAACGATGCGAGAAAAGTAGCTTTATTATTGCACTATATTGGTATAGATGCAAGAAATATTTACAAGTCATTTGAGGTTAACATGGATACTGTAACATTTCAAGAAGTTGTAGGGAAATTTGAAAAATACTGTAACCCGAAGAAAAATTTAACAGTAGAAAGACATTATTTTCTTACTAGAGTACAGAAAGATGGTGAAACCATTGAAGATTTCATGACTAGTCTAAAGAATTTGAGTTTAACATGTGAATTAGGAATTTTAAAAGAAAGTTTGGTGTGTGACATGTTCATTATTGGTTTAAATCATAAATACCATTCAATTAAGCAAAAACTATTGCAAGAAGTAGATCTGAAGACAGAAAAGGTATTACAAACTGCTCAAAATATAATTACAACTCAAATGCAAGCACAACAGTTAAATAAACATTCAGAAGCAGTGGTATACAAAGTAGAGAAGAATATCATGATAAGTCAGCTAGAAACTTACCGAATCTGTTTGTTGGAGAAAATGTATTTTATAAAAAGGTTCCATCATCACCGTGGTTACCAGCTACTGTGATAGAAATAGGTCCTTTTCCAAGATCATATGTCGTCAGAACACCTGAAGGTGTACATTATCGTAGGAACAGACAACACATATTAAAGCCTACAATTTGTAGACAAAATAGTGAGGTGATAGTGAAGCATGAAAATAATACAGCAGCTAGTTCCAATTTGTATGAGGCTCCAAATATGAACAACGATACATCAATTTCAAATCAAAGTTATGACAATTTAAATGTTAGCTTAAATAGGTCACATAGACTAAATGTAAGTAATCAATTTTGTACCAGGAGTGGTCGAATTGTAAATAGACCAAAAAGGTTTTCATTTTCAGAAGAGTAATGCGGCAGTGTAGTGTTGCGGGTAGATTTAGGTTGTTGGGATAGTTTAGTTTTTTTTGTAAAAAAAAAGGGGCATGTTATGTAATGTGAACCTACCTTAATATTTGTAAACCTACCTTAACATGAGTGACAGGTGAAGGCGATGGACAGCGGACAAGAAGGGGCAAAAGATGGCTCGTTAGATATAATCATGTATTAAGTTTAGTTGGTCTTTAATAAAAGATATTAAAAAGAAACTGGTCGTCAATATTATTAAAAGCCCACAGAGACAACGTAACACATTGTTACTCCACAGAATAATAAACAATCAGAATGCTCACTCTGCTTAAAAAATAAATAAGTACGCGCATCTCGTTCGCGCAGACGGAATCAGCCATGTTTTAGTCGGAACTAGTGCTGTTCAGTGACATTTTATCTGGTGTGCATAGACAAATTAACCCGGTTTAATTAATTTACGGCAACTACAGACATAATATGCACTATTTTATTCGTAATAGATTAAATAATTTCAAATGTACTAAATTATTAATCTCTAAAAATTTAAATTACAGTTCTGTCGTAGCTTGTCACAAATTTCTCAATTCGAGTCTATGTTTCCGTCTAAAACATGGCGTTCGCGTGATGACAAACTTCAAAGGCGGCATCTGAGAGTGGGCATTCTGATTATTATTTATTCTGTGGTTACGCTAGGCGCACACATCACATACATCGATTTTGGACGGTCGATGAAAGTTCAATCGAACAAAAATTCTTTTGGTGGCGGGAAGAAACCTTAGATTAGACCATTCAAGCTTATAGACACGTGGTATGCTATACCCCCCGTTTGGAAGAGTGAAGCAAACATAAATAGCTAATTTTATTAGGGCTTTTCGAAAAATCCAATCTAACGTTAGAGTTCTTGCCATATTGTGACGTCACTTGCGCAGAAGATGTTTGCTTTAACGATTCGGTACAAAGCGTGTCTATAAGTTTTAATGGTCGTAACATCGACGGCTGCGCCGTGATCGTTGCCATCCTTCCAAGGTTAACGGTACCAAATCATGATACTATAACAAACAAGATATGCTCACTTGTCGTTCTAATTTTAATCGACTTTGCGCATGACGTCATAGCGAGACAAAGCCAGGGAAATTGTGTGTATCTTATTTTAACGATGCATCATATGGCAACGTTGTTCCATTACTGTAATGGACAACTTCGAAACTTAAACTGTTAACGGTAAGTATACCTCGATGCCATATCTTGCACTAAAAAGTCATAACTAGTTACTTTTTGTGAAATCTTGGTTTGAAAATTAATAAGTAATTTGTAAAATTAATTAAAGAAATATATGAATCTACGATTTGATTGTGTGTATTACAAACAAAATAAATACTGCTACAATATATAAATTAAATATAAAAGGCCGGTAAAATGTAAAGAATTTGAACCATAAAGGAAAAGCGGGTCATACTTGAGACTTTATGAATATCATTTAGACATTTATTTTACAATCTTTGTGATTTTTCTCTTGCGGATATTGTAATTGTCTTTAATATTTTTATTTAGAATTCGTATTTTAAAATACATTTTACATCTAAAACAAGTAATTTTACATCTTCGCTAACATGTACATATTTTGCAGCTTCTATTAAGTTTTTTAAATAATTTTTTGTTAGTTTTAATGTGTCTCCATTATAACTACGAAAAATATGTTCCAGTTCACTACATTTAGTTACAAATTCCAGTGTTGGTTTGAGTAAACCACCCTTAGTAACGTGGTTTACCCAAGTAAACGATTTATCGTTAGCGTCCGGAATATATCCAAGTATTTCTTTTTTTTGTAACTTAAATGCAATGAAACCGGCTAAATTTTGCAATCCATCCCATCCAGGTCTTTTATATTCGAATTAATAAAATCTTGATGACTGTCAATTAAATCTTTAGGGTTAATTTCTGTATCACCACTAGGAAGGTTTAGCGAGGAAAAGATCTCTTCAGTGACAATTTCATAATTAATTATACTATTAGTAGTAATATTCCATTGTTTGTCAGGCAATCTCAATAGTTTTTCTTTTAATCAATAGTCAGCTTCTGCAAAATGTTTTGATCATATTCTCGCGGTTTCTACATTAAATTTGTCTCGCTGACAACACTTGAAGTCCCATACTTTACGCATTATTTGTTTGTCTCTAGGAGACACAAAAAACGACATTTCGAAAAAGTTTTACTTTTTTTATTATAATTGTTTAAACAATCCACCACTGCACAATACATTATGGCAACCAAATAATTAGTCTTCTTTATAAAGTAGCTACAGGTAGTCGAGAGGAAGTTGCGTACGATAAATAAATTAGGTGACATTAACACAGTAAACTGAATGTTTTCACCACAAAATTTATATAACAATATAATATACAAAGTCTTTACTACATCAATGAATAAATAAAAATATCATTCACTACGTTTTGAAGCACAGAGGATAGCAACAGATAGAGCATTTAACTTGGCATCAATAAAGTTGTCTCGGGCTTACGTCACAGGTGTGCGAGAGAGATGCAAGAACATGCGCGTTGACTTATCTTGTTAGTTATAGTATCATGGTACCAAATGAAAGCGCGCAAACACATCGACCTTTGTCGACCAACAAGAGAACCAGTTGCGTTTTTTGGACTTTGGACCTAGTGAAGCAGAATTTTCAGAATTTGAATAGTTATTAAAATGTCTAGTGGACATATACTCCGAATCCAAAATACTAAAACAATTATAATCCTACTTTTTTCCATCTAAATATATCTTTAGCTCCAATGACATCTAACTGAACTGTACGATTTCATAGTATGAACAAAGACTGACTTTTAACGAGAAAATGCAGGCACTCATACCTTTTGGTGTATAATATGCCGCCATCTATAACACGGATTAACTAAATTTATTTCTGGAAGACAGAGGTATTTAAAAAAATATTGAAAATATAGTTATAGTATTAGTAACAATATTAATCTAATAATAAAAGCAAAAATATTGTCCTTACATTTTCATAACTTTATAAAAGAAAGTATAATATAGAGTAGCAAAAAGTCTGATAACAAGCTGTTATCTTATCGCCAGGTGTTATAGTAGCAACCTAAACGTTGCTATTTAAAAAATACAAGATATCCGTAAAGGAAACGGTTATATCATACAAACTTTAAAGATCCTCCAAAAAGTGCATAATATAATATCATTTCGTATCCCAAAATTTCATAATTGTTTATTCATTGCAAACATAGCAGCTTAGTAGACTGCATATGTATGTCCTGGGTCATTTTTCAATGTAGCAGCTGTGACGTCATCAGAATTCAAGCTCACGTATGCTAGTGTCTCAAAGTCTTACTCACATCACGTGGCTACGCCTACATAATCAATAGACCAATAGAAACAATAGATTTTTAGAAACATTTACAATCTAATTGACCAATAGAAATAATGGTCACACCCACTGAAAAATGCAAAAAAAATCAAACTAATAGAAACATAGTCATAATAATAATAGACTAGGCATTGTCGTACTTAATCGAAATATGTATCGACTCGTCTTCTTATTGTCGTTCTTGTCTGAAAAAAATATTAACTCTGACTTGTCCTATGCTCTTGATATAGTGACTAAAAAATATATTACCAGAAATATTTATGGAATGAAAGACTTATCTTCTTTCGATGTAATATGCTGTGGTCATTTTTGTGCATTATTTCTATTGGTCAATTACGTCGTTGGACACAGTTTGTGCACATATGAGCGCCATCTACTGGGCATAAGTGTGTTTGGCAACATAGTGGACGTGACGCTGCCATCTTTAAAAATGATCCAGAACATACATATACACTCTACTCAGTTTGTTGTCAGACTTTTTCGCAACCCTAAATATTTTCAGTACACTGAGTTAAAACATATTTGATTACAATAGTATTCATTGTATTTTAACTTAATTGTATATTTGATAACTTTTTCACCATTTACTAATAAACTTACGACAGGTACTTCCATTAAATGACTTGATACCCAAACAATTTTCGAGAGTTAGTTGGAAAAATTCACATTTTGTGAATTTTTTAGTGTAGTATCCGTCATACCCATCTATTATATAAAATTTCATATATTTTATTTATTTTGTGCATCTTTATTCCTAATATATTATTTTTGAATAGACCCAATGTATCTACATTTATTTTTTTCTAATTTGGTTACAGTTTCTAGTCTTATCTTCATATTATTTTTATTTGGCACAATTTTTCGTATATATTTATTATAATTTATTTTATAAAAACCTAAAGAGGTAGTTAGTGTTGGTTAAAATGATAGTCAGTTTTTTCAGAAATACAGCTCTTTTTCTGGTCTCTTAATACATTTTTAGATATGGCTTCAGATTAACAATATTAAAAATGCTGATAATGTTATTTTAAATTTTATTATTGTGCTATTTAAGACGGCCCAAAAGTTAATGAAATATTGATAAATATTTTAAGATATGTCGATGACACAGTTATAATTGCAGACATTCGGGGTGCTTTCAACGTTTACCTCACAAAATATCAGCAAACGTAGATCTATTGGGCTTAAAAATTAATACTAAAAAAACAATGATCATCATCGAGGCTATCAATCTTGATGGAACGTTTGCCGCCCTTACTTAGAGCTCTTATTTCGCTTATCGCGAATTACTGAATTACTCCGCATTCTTTTTGTATATTGTTAGAGTTTGTTGTATGTCTTGGCTTTCCTTACAATTTTATTCCACACGTTTCGATCTGTGAAAGGTCCCTCCAGTTTCTCACTCTCAGAATTTTGATGTCTCTTATGAGCTGGTCGTCCTGTCTCTCTCTGGGTCTTTCCATCAGTCTTTTAGTTTCTGACTTTCATCTGGTGACCTCCTGAACTAGGTCGTTTTTTCATCTTTTCTACGTTTTCCGTTTTTATTGGGCTCATAGTTCTTCTTAGGATTTTCAGATCCATTTTTTTCATAGGTACTTAGTTTTTCTGTTTTATTTTGGTTTCACATTCTGTACTGAACAATTTTTTTATTCCCGTCTGTTTTAAAACGTCTTCAGCTGAATTAAAAACGAATTCTTTTATATTTTTCCATATTTCCTCTGAGCTATTTGCTTCTGTTAGATTTTTCTTTAGGGTTGTCTCATATTGCTCACTAAGTTCCTGTACCTTAACATCTTTAGATTCCATCTTCTTTTATTTTGTCCTGTTCTCTCTATTTTAGTTACCTTCATTTTGATTTCTCCTATTACTATAAAATGGTCCGTGTCCGCGTTTGCTCTTTTATATGATCTGACATCAAATGGTATAATTTTTTATCATTATCATTTGTCATATTGGCTGTTTGATTTATATTTTTATATATGACATTCGTCCATTTGTAGCTTTGAATTCTACATCTTTGTTCCTTACAAAAATATAGATATTGTTAACAAAAATAACTAGAAATTTCCAAGTTCGTGTATTTGGGCAGCTGAATCAATGAGCATGTTAATGTCGACTTAGAAATCAGAGCTCGTATTGAAATACCCATAAAAATGCGTCCCAATCGATATAACACTCGATATACAAATAAGAAACAATTTTGTAAAGTGCTACATATATTCCACACTTTTGTATGGAGTTGAAGCATATCACTTACTTTAATTTAGATAACTTAGATATAATGGAGGACAAGATTAAAAGTAGACGTGGACTAGGACGTAAACAAGTGTTTCTGGATTAAGAATATGCTAAATTGGACCATATAATAAACAAGAAGCGAAATCGCCTAGAGTTTGGATTAAAGGTTGGATAGAAAAACGGCTAGAATTTTCACACACCCATTTAATTCAAGAATTCTAAGTAGGCCTACTTGATTCCAGAAATTATCTGTGAATATCTTAAAAATCATACAATAAATTGTTGTCTTTAGTAACATCTTTAACGTTTGACTTTTGACAACTATCTATGAGGTTTTCTTTGTCTTTCGGCAAGTTTGGAATTAACGATCCCTGTTTATTTTGTCGTGTTAATCAGCGATTTCCTTCTTGGCCAAGAAAGTTAATTCGGCTCATGCCAGAAAATAAGTTTCTCTTCCAGCATAAAGAAGAACAAACCGAGGACCCCTTTGGGTAAGAGCTTTCAGTCCAGTAGAGAGGCCTTTTATGAAGGCATTCTAATGGATTCTTGATGGTTGTGTCTCTCCATTTCTTTTTGAGTGAAGCACCGACGTTAATCCAAGACTCATTGGTATAAACAAGGTTTACATTATCCTTCTTCCTCAATGTTTTTATTTGTCTGAGGTACTTCTGTCTCCAGGATATGATATTTTCTTTCCATCATTATCGAATCTGTAGCATTTTAAAATTTCTTGGTTTAATATATATCTAATATATATTGAAATCCCCTCGTATATGTTGAAACACCGAAATATTCTTTCAATTCCTCTTTGCGTCGCCGAGTTGATATAAACACATTTTTAGAGTTTGTTTATATACCACGGACGCGTATTTCTTTGGTATTTTCTTTTGATCGAAGCTGCTTAATATTCTGCGTTTCAAATAAATATTCCCATTTATATGTTTTGTTTATACCAAGTTGGGCTAATGAATTTCAAAGATAATTACCTCACTCTCGGTAAGGCGGCCGCTGTTAGTAAGGCGTGTTTGGTTTTATTGGAGTCGAAATTTTCATCAAATTCGTAGTTTTTCTGTTTTTTCGTCTTTTTTTATGGAAAATATGTAGTGTATAGTAGCAGTTCAATATAATAGTTACAATTTAAGTGAAGTTTGCATGGTTGGTCATTAAGAACAGACGTCGGTGTATAGTTTGAAGAAGCCGGCAAAATGTGTTAGAAAAAGTGATTTATACTCAAAGTAATGTGTCAGTTCCAATAAGAGTAATCACTGTTTTTTATTTGTAAGCCGTCTCTCATCTGATATATTTGTAAAACGGCGTTTCCAACAAATTTTAAAAATACCAACATTGTTCCAGTTTTTTAAGAAGCCGAGTCTAAGGTTTGTGTCCAGTGTGCCAATTTCAACCTCCATTTTGTTTTGTTCTATCGCAGTTTGGAGATGAATTTGTTCGTGTGGCGGTGAATCTAACTCCAGTTCTAACCCCAGAAATTCTAAAGTCCAGTGAGTCCAGAAATTTAAAGCAAAGAAATTTTAGTGAAATCCAGGTAACTTTTTTGTGTTGATTTTTGAAGATAAACATTTTCTAATAATAACTGCTTTCATAATTGTAATAATTAAAATTATAAATGTAGGGTGTGGCCATAGCTGTCATATTAATTATTCTCAGTTTTAAAATTCAATATTGACATCTGACAGCTAGTTTTATTCTTTGACATTAGCTTGTATCCGCTCGGGACAAATCGGCAACGTGGTCGGCCGTTCTCCTGTAAGAAATACATTTCCTATCTTACCTGTACTGCATTCTAACTGTCGCTTCTACTGTAGAATCAGATACCTGGTGGAAGGTGAAATCCACAGAAGTTTGCACTAATCTACTTTAATATCTACGCAAACTTTGGGAAAAATTATTTCAGACACATCTAGAGCTATTAAAAGTGCAATAAAACGTTAAAAAACGCCGGTTTTAGATGACGAGCCAAGTTAAAAATATGACAAACATGACGAGCTACGAGCCAGTCTCGCCAGTAGATAAAACCGCAGTATTGGAATGATACACTGGCGAGTTTTACCTACGAGCCATAATACCGGGGTTTTGCTCGCATGTCGATCAGGGTCTTAACATATTTTTGTTTTTGAAACTCATTTAGAATGTAGTTTTTCTTTTAAATCAGACTTTTTTGAGATGTTTATGAAGTGTCTCATAAAGCAATTTAAATATCTTGCTTCGCAATGAGACGGATACTTTTTGTCTCATTCTGACTGCCAATTCCAGATTTTTTTTGGATTTGTGAAAAAACTGATACCACCTAATCTGGTAGAAGCCCTTAAATAAACAGACGCATTTGAATCATACCTGCCAATTGCATTATTACAAAAATATATTAAATTTATAGACCAGATTATGCTTTTATTAATTTTATATTTATTATTTCCGGTTAGGAAACCGTCAAATAACTATAGTGCATTAATTTCAACTAGACATTCACTATAGTGTGTTGTTTCTAGTGCTTAAGCTAACCGATATATACTCTAAACATTGTCGTTTATCTAATTTAACATCATGTTTCTCTAATATTCTTTCTAAATAGATTCTTTTTTGTCTTATTTAATTTTGATTTGTTTCCAGTAAGGATATTCCTACTAGTGGTTGAGCTTACTTAATACAAAAAGAAATAAATAGAAACCAAGCTTTATAATGTTTTAGTTAGTGCGTGCAAAAAACAGTACGGAAGTTTACTCTTTCTTAGTATTTGTCAAATATAACACAACGTGGACGATTTGATTTGGGAACACTCCCCTTATGGAAGATGGTTCTAGATAAATGATTTTCATTCAAGACACACAACTCACTTATGGCTCCTGCACCTTGATTGGTCTGCATGCTAAATTAAGTGAGTGATTGCCGGTATAAGCCATTTCCCACTTCCTGGCAAGAGCTGGTGACACTCTTTTATCTTGGGGTCGAGAAATCGACTCCTACGGCGAAGCAATTAACAGATGGTCAACAGCACAAGGATGTAGACACTAACAAAATGAAGTATATGAAAATAAGTACGCAACCACAAATCCTACGACCACTTGTTATAGAAAACGACGTCATCGAAGCAGTGAACGAATTTGTATACATGGGAGCGCTCCTTAACACTGAAAATAATATTATCGAAGAGATAGACCTCAGAATTTGCACGGCCAACAGATGCTATTTTGGGCTCAATCTCCTCCTTAAATCCACAATTATATCGAGAAATACAAAAATAAAACTCTACAAAACAATAATACGCCCTATGGTTCAGAGACCTGGACTCTAACAAAAAATAATGCAAACACGTTAATATTTTTCGAAAGAAAAGTACCAAGGCGAATTTATGGAGCAGTGAATGACAATGGAGTGTGGAGAATACGATACAACTTCGAACTTTATAGAATATACCATGAACCTGATATCGTAAAACATATTAAGATAGGACGTCTGAAATGAATAGGGCATGTAATGCGGATGGAACAAAATGATCTAGTAAGAAAAACGCTGCTTGATAGACCCATTGGTCAGAGAATAAGAGGAAGACCCAGAACAAGGTTCCTTGATAACATCGATGAAGACATGAGAAATATGGGAATACGTGCTTTCCGAAGAAAGGCGATGGATAGGGACGACTGGAGAGAAATTCTTGAGGAGGCTAGGACCCTAGCTAGACTTCTAGGCTAGGCTAGAAAAAGTTTAAAAAGAGCTGCAATAGCATCTAGTGTAAACTAATGAAGTATATAGAAGACTACAAAGAAAATTAAAGCTATTGAAAATAGAGAATCTCCTTTATATTCGACACCGAATGAGAAAAGGTAAAAGTGACACCTAAAATGAAAAGTTAACGTAACAAATTTATTTTTTATCGAACTTTATCAATGTGTAATTGATTATCGAACTTTTTCAACTTTCAGTAAGACTTTTCGTTACATATTTTTCAAATTTATAAATTTTTTGTCTCGTAATGTACACTTCAACTGAACAGGTGAACAGGGAGGGATTAGGTCGTGAATATATTGCATCTTTCTCTTTTTCTTTTACGCAGGTAAACAAAATAACAAACTTGTTGCTACATTTGATAAGGTGTAGCTTTCAGAGTAAGTGAATGGCATATTCAGTTTTGTGAAGACTTGGACTCGACCAGTGACTAAGACTTTTTGATTGATATATTTATTCCCAATGTTTTCTTGTTCATTAGTGTTGAGGAGATAACAAGAAAACTACAGGGCAATATTTCCTGGTGCTTAGTGTATGTCGAGTAAGTTAGTTGGATTTCTATCAGCCAAGAGAGCAAGCAGGTTTTAGAGCAGGATATGGCACGAATGATCATTTACAAGTAATTAAGAACTTAATAGAAAAGAGTGTTAAATATAACAAGCCATTAGTCATGATATTTGTTGACTACGAAAGAGCTTTCGACACAATAAGTCATCAAAAGATGTTAAAAGCCTTAACAGAGTGCCGTATAGAGCATCGCTATATAAACATGATAAAATACATCTATCAAAATGGGACAGCAAGTGTGAAACTGGCAGATAAAAAGACCAACGTATTTAAAATAAAACGGGGAGTGCGACAGGGAGACACAATTTCGCCAAAATTGTTTACAACATTATTAGAGCATATGTTTAAGAACACAAATCTGAGTGAAAAAGGAATTAATGTCAATGGAGAAATGCTTAGTCATTTGAGGTTTGCTGACGATATTGTCCTTTTTGCTGACAGAATCGATGATGCAGTATCGCAACTGGAGAAAATATACCTAGCCTCCCTACAAGTAGGATTAAAAATCAACCCCACAAAAACACAAATCATGACAAATCTTGTACTACTACTACTACTACTACTACTACTACTAAGGATTTCCACAGTTTTCACTGTCTTCCTTCACTCAACCGTTTTCTCCAATTTTCCCCGTCATTCCAGTCTCCATCTCGCAGGGTTCTTTTCTCCATAGCCTCGTCGATTTCATCTCTGAATGACCTTCGGGGTCTTCCTCTCTTTCTTCTTCCAATCGGGCTCCATTCTGTGATTTTGTTTATCCAGCGTCCTCTGTCCGCTCTTCTGACGTGGCCGTACCAGGATAGTCTCTTCTCCTCTATATAGTCGATTATGTCTGATTGCACTCCCATTCTCCGCTTGATCTCTGCGTTTTCAATTCTTTCTCTTTTTGTAAGTCTACAGCTTCTCCTCAGGAACTCCATTTCTACTGCTCTTATTCTACCTCTATTTCTCTTGTTTATTGTCCAGTTTTCGGACCCATATGTCAGGATACTTCTTGTCAGGGTATTATATATTCTCAGACAATTCTTGTGCTAGGCGAAAAGATTTCAGTAAATGGCATGCATATTGAAGAAACCACCTCATATAAGTACTTAGGACATGAGATACGCATAGGAAGAGATAATCAAACGTGCGAACTAAGCCGCCGCATAGGACTCACTTGGGTGGCATTCAGCAAGCTAAGCTATGTTCTTAAATCAGAACTGCCTATGTGTCTTAAAAGAAATCAGTGCGTGTTGCCAGTACTTACATATGGTACAGAGACATTAACACTAACCAAGAAAGTAAGAAATAAAATTTGTGTTACCCAAAGAGCCATGGAACGATCGATGTTAGGCATTTCTCGTAGGGATCGAATCACGAACAAGGAAATAAGACGGAGAACAGGAGTGACAGATGCCACAGAAAGAATTATGACCCTTAAGTGGAACTGGGCGGGGCACATAGCTAGAATATCGGATAACAGATGGACACAGCGAATAATACAGTGGAGACCGAGACATGAAGCACATCGAAGTAGAGGTCGTCCACCAACAAGATGGTCTAATGACATAAAACGGATCGACAAAAATTGGATACAAACAGCACAAAACAGAAATAGATGGAAAAGACTGAGGGAGACCTATATCCAGCAGTGGATAGATCCGGGTTAAATGATGAGTGTATGTCCATGATGTAGTATTAGTAGAAATTTGTTAGCAAATAGTTCATTTAAAGATGAAATTTACTACTACAAATTACTACAAATAATATTGAATGCTGAAACCATTCTGGAAAATAAAAGTAAGTATCTAGAACCGTTATTACAGAAGTTGGAAAATAGATGGAGATACATATAGTAGATTTAGACTTGAATGGGGGATATAGAAAAAAGCATTAGAAGATGAAGTAGCAGGCATAAAAATAAATGGACTACCCATACGTGAAATTAGATATACTGATGATACAATACTAATAGTAGAAAATATTACAGATCTACAAAGAATTTTAGATAAGGTTGTTGCAGCGAGTGAAGAATTTGGTCTGTCACTAAACATAAAGGAAACAAAATTCATGGTTATATCAAAGAAAAATATTAAATACATCAATCTACACGTAAATAATAAGACGATAGATTGAGTTCAGAATTATAACTATTTAGGGGCAAACATTAATGAAACAAGCGATTATAACAAAGAAATTAGGGTTAGAATAGAAAAGGCTAGAAGTGAATTCAATAATATGAAACAGATATTATGTTGTAGAGAACTCTTAGAGATAGAGAACGCCTAAATCTTAGAAAACGAGTACTAAGGTGTTATGTATTTTCTGTTCCTTTGTATGGTGTGGAGACATGGACTTTAAATAAATTGAAAGCATCTGAAATGTGAACATATCGAAGAATGCTGAGAATCTGCTGGACAGACAGAATAACCAATGAAAAAGTACTAAGAAGAATACAGAACAGCAGGGAGATACTGGATTCCATCAAAATAAGAAAACTAGACTAACTAATTAAGATTCAAGGAAAGTGCAGCCTAGGTAGAAGAAGAATGTTCTGGCTGAGAAACCTCAGAGAATGGTTTGGATGCAGCTCAATTGAACTCTTTCGGGCTGTAGTGTCAAAAGTTAGAAATGATTGCCAACCTTCGTCGCGGAGGTGGCACGTAAAAAAGAAAGAAGAAGGGGTTTATAGAAGGAGAGAGTGGTGTATTCTATGACAGAAAAATTTCAATGAATATATATATAATAACGGATTTATTACGGCTGTCGCCGCTTCTCCGCCCCCAATTTCCATCTTTTTCTGTCATATGCAGTTGCCTCTTCTAAGTCTCTTGCCGCCATTGCTTCATCAATATCGTTGCGCCAACTTCTCCGTGGTCGTCCTCTCTTTCTTCTTTCAGGAGGGATCCATTCCAGTACTCTCCTAGGCCATCTGTACTCTGGCATTCTTTTAACATGTCCGAACCAGATTAATTGTTTTCTTTCTATGTCATCATTGATATTTCTCTCCATTTTCATTTCGTTTCTTATTTGTTCGTTTCTAACTCTCTCCAGTTTCGATCTACCGCAGCTTCGTCTCAGATAATCCATTTCTGTCGTCAAAAGTTTGTTTCTATTAGCTTTAAAATTTCAATGAAACTGACAGGAAATTTCTATTAAACTGCCTTAAAAACGGCTATGATGTACGCATATACACGTGGCGAAATAGATGGATGAGTAGAGTGACAAAAAAGTTGAAAAGGCGATACAGACAGATAGAATGGTAATTATAATATTAAACCAATTACAATTAAAATCAAATAGATCGAGTAAAATCATATTTTTTGTACGCACTGTGAAAACTCTAAATAAAACGCAATATAACACCAATAATATTTAGCTAACAACCAACACTTAAACACCTAGAACGTGTTCTAGTATATAAAATATACTTATCTTAATTTTCCCATTTTTTCTCAATTTTTCTTTCCCCACTACTATGTTTAAATAAAATCTGTCGTACAAAAATAAAAATCCACCCAGTCACACCAAAATCACATATTTCGGATTAATTTTCTAAAAACTACTTTATCGGCGCATCCTCCGAGACATTGTCTCTTTAGATTCTTAACTAACCCAGTAACAATAGTTTACTGTATATATAATTTCAAATCGGTCAATTTTTTGTAAAATTCTTTGCTACTCTCATTAACTTTAATCAATTTTCTTCATTATCTGCATTAAATAGGATTGCATTTTGATTGTTGGAGGTAAATTTTGTCTATTTTCAGAATGAGGACAAAAAAATAATGGACTAAAAGTTAATCCATGATATAACGGTACTTTTAACGCATTAACAACAAAATAAGAAAAGGCGTACACATAGCTGTAATGACAAACGGGCGATCGACAACGGGATTATTGAAATGGAAACCAACTTTTGGAAAACATTTCTGACCTTGTTAACCACAAGCTCCTCTGTTGAGTAGTGTCTGTGTCCTGTTCTTTATTTCCAGTGTTCTTAAATATCTTTTAATCGGTCCTTCCTTTTAACCGGGTCATTCCGTTAATATTCTGTGCGTTTTTTCCTTTTCTGAATATATGTCTGTACATCGAAATATTAGAGATTTGTCTTGAGGGGACAGTAAGGAAGTTCTGTCTTGATGTTGTAATTGTTGATTTGACAATGAATGCAAGAATGCAACAAAAGAAAAAATAAAGCCTACAGAAAAATGCTTACCCGACAAACTAGAACAACTGTAGAGAATTATCATACAAAGAGAAAAGAAGAAAAGAGGATATACAAAAGAAAAAATTTTAACCACTTAAATAAGGAACTTAAGTATATATAATACCTCAAAGAGAGAAAGTATTCAGAACGTTCTATAAGAAAGTTCAACTTTCATCATCAACAGAAAAGAAGTCAAGTCAACCACAAGTCAATCCAGAAGTCAGAATGACGAACTATTAATAACAAGGAAAGATGTATTGAGTAGATAGGTGGAATACTTTAAATAGACACTTAATATAGAAGAAGAAGAACAAAACCTGGAAGGCGAAAGAGATGAGGTAAGGGGACAGGTGAGAAGGAAGAGGAACCACCAGCGATTCTTGAAGTTAAAGATGTAGTTAAAAAACTAGCTAGAAACAAATCACCCAGAATAGAAAATCTCCCAGCTGAACTATATAAAGAAGGTGACCACGATACCATAATGGCATTACAGCAGCTTATAAAAAAAATATGAACACAGAAATTCCTCCATAATGATTGGAATAGTGGAATACTTTGCACAATACACAAAAAGAAGATATCTTTAAATGCTCTAACTACAGAGAAATAACGCTTATAATGCAGCGTATAAAATATTTTCCAGAGGACTATGTCACCGTATGGCAGCATATGCAGAATGGATAGTAAGAAAATACCAGACTGGTTTCAGAGGTGGTAAATCGACAATTCATCAGATTGCAACCCTGAGACAAATTTTAGAAAAAACGCTGGAATATGGCATACATTTTTTTTAATAATGGATTGATTACGGCTGTTGCCGCTTCTCTGCCCCCAATTTCCATCTTTTTCTGTCATATGCAGTTGCCTCTTCTAAGTCTCTTGCCGCATTGCTTCATCAATATCGTTGCGCCAACTTCTCCGTGGTCGTCCTCTCTTTTTTCTTTCAGGAGGGATCCATTCCAGTACTCTTCTAGGCCATCTGTACTCTGGCATTCTTTTAACATATCCGAACTAGATTAATTGTTTTCTTTCTATGTCATCATTAATATTTCGCTCCATTTTTATTTAGTTTCTTATTGATTCGTTTCTAACTCTCTCCAGTTTCGATCTACCGCAGCTTCGTCTCAGATATATATATATATATATATATATATATATATATATATATATATATATATATATATATATATATATATATATATGGCATAAATACTCATCGCATATTTATACTCTATGAGTAGGAGGGAAATGTTCAAAGCAATGAAAGAGCTAGGAATACGAAATCAGTTGGTAAATTTAACAAAACTAACTCTTGAAAAAGTTTAATGTAGAGTACGAATTCGGGGGGAACTGTCAACCTTTTAAAATAAATAACGGGCTGCGCCAGGGAGACCCTCTCTCCGATATACTGTTTAATCTGGCTCTGGAAAAAGTAAGGCTTATGTCACAAATCACAACCATGAGTTCAATGTATAATAAATCAGTGCAAATCCTTGCCTATGCTAATGACATCAATATTGTTGGGAAAATAGAAAATTCTGTACGAGAGGCGTATGTAGCATTCAAAGAATCAGCTACAAAAATAGGTTTAATAATAAATACCAACAAAACGAAGTATATAAAAATAAGCACGCAACCCCAAATCATACGACTACTTGTTATAGAAAACGACGTCATTGAACAAGTGAACGATCCTAAATACCTGTGAGCTCTCCTTAACACTGAAAATAATACTACCGTAACAGATGCTATTTTGGGCTCAATCTTGTCCTTAAATCCACAATTATATAAACAAATACAAAAATAAAACTGTACAAAACAATAATATGCCCTGTTTAACATATGAATCAGATTTCTGGACTCCAACAAAAAATAATGAAAACATGTTAGTATGTTTCGAAAGAAACGTACTAAGGGGAACCTATGAAGCAGTGAATGACAATGGAGTGTGGAGAAGACGATACAGCTTCAAGCTTTATATAATATTCTAAGATGGATAGAGCATGTAATGCTGATGGAACAAAATGACCCAGCTAGAAAAACGCTCCTTGATAGACTCATTGCTCAGAGAAGAAGAGGAAGACCCAGGACAAGGTTCCTTGATAACATCGATGAAGACATAAGAAATATGGGAATACGTGCTTGGTGGAGGAAGGCGATAGATAGGGACGACTTTAGAGAAATTCTTAAGGAGGCTGAGACCCACGCAGGGTTGTAAAGCCAGAATGATATAATTGTTTCAGCATTTTATTTAACTTGTCCGGATGACCTGAAGATAACTAGAAAATTTTAGTATTCGAAACAGGTAGTCCTAAGTTAATTAAATAGATTGTGAGTAAGCCTCTTATTTATTTTTACTAACCTATTTAAAATTGACTAATATATGCAAATAATTCATTATCTTTATTTTCTATTTGAGTCATTTTTAGTCTTTTGTTTAGTTTATCACTGTATGTTTTTCTTGCGCTTTCTTCTTCCAATTTTTTTATTTCCCATGGTCAGTTTTCGCTTTACTGTCTTTCTTATTGTATTATTTTTATTTCTTTAAGACTAAGAAGGGATGACATTGACCCTCTACATGACCTATTTTTTTTATTGGAGTCTCTAGGAGGAGAAATTTTACAAAAATCGATGAAATGAAAATTTCCCAGATTGCTTACACTGTCAACTAAAATTACTGGACTATACCGATGTACTAAAAACCTAATTATATTTATTTAGAAGTCTAATGGTGTCCACTAATGCTACTTGTGTGTAGTAGATTGCCCACCTTTTTTTTGTTGATTTGACTTATTTCTAATCTTAAACTTTGTAGTAGTATATCTAGAGGTTTGACGGGTTCATTTGTTTTCGATGAGGATTTGAAGTTGGAGTACTAAATCTCTGGCTAGTTTTAATACTGCTTGTACATTGTGCCTTTCAGCCATTTCTGCAAAACGTAAATATTAGATTATGTTGTAAGTAATATGATTTTAAAAAATTAAGTAAAAATCCAGTAAAATAAGGCAAAAAAGGGGGCAAACCTCGGAATGAAAGATAATAAGCTGAAAATTTGCATACGTCTTTATTTTGATGGTATAAAACTTACCTCAAAAGTCTCATATAATCACGTGTCCGCGACTTAAGATATTTAAGGTCAAAGGTCACGAAAATGAGTTTTCTGCAAATATCTCGTTTCCCTTACACTTTATGACATTTAAGGTGGTAAGGAAAATTGTAGAATGGAAAATTCTCTTCAATTTTTGTTTTAAGTACTTTTATGTACCTTCAACCCTTCTTAAGATAGAGCGCAAAGAGTGGGGGACCGCTTACCTGTGTATACGGTAACGCGAAGTCAGCCAGTAGGATTCAATAAATAATAAGTTATATAGTTAATTATTCACTTAAAATACTATTATTATCATTAAATTTTTATTATTTATTATTTAATAAACTATATTTATAGATATTAATTATAAAATATATATTTTTTATATAATATTTATTTTATTTTTAACAAACATACAACATTAAATAAAATACTTTTCGTCCATATTACTACGAATATTATATCTCGAAATACAAATCTCTTGTACGGCGGTTGCTGTTTCTGCGAAGCTGTAGCAGATGCTCCTTTGTTATATATGACCTAACCGGTTTTTTTTTAATATGACTTTCTACACACCGTGGCGAATGAGTTTGGGACTTCTATGTATATACGCACAATAACGGTGGAGGGATATTTTACTTGACGATGGGAATGGTAGGGTAGAGCTATTTCTCTGCGTTAGTATTTCTTTACCGAAAAAAATTTATTTTATCGTTCAGTTGAAAAGGACATCTTAGCATCGACAGACGTATAATTTTGAGTGAATATTTTTAATTGCAATGGCTGATTTGTGTTTTATTTGTAACAAGTTAATATCAGAAGGTGTCTCTGTGAGTGCTGTGCGTGGCTTACAAACATTAAAAACTGCAAGTATTGAAAGAAATGACGGTCATATAAATTATTTAAATACTTTGACTTCTGTGATGGTGCATGTTGAGTGTTGAAAAGTGTATATAAGTAAACATTCAATTGCTGCATCGAAGCGACGACATCAGAAGATGATATAGACTCTTTTCGATACACCCAGTTCATCAAATCAACAAGACTCAACAAACCAGTGCAGTTATCAAGTCTTCCACCTTCAAGTGCAGCAGCTCGTCAGCATATCATTCGTGTCTATTATCAGACCCAAATTTGGTTGGGAAATGATTTAGAACCCCAAGAATTCGGCTGGGTAATGCAAAATGAATTTCTGGAACCAATAACAACATTATTACCGCCAGCACCAGAAGAACTGCCGAATACAATATTTTGCAATTGCAAGAAAGGTTGTGGTTCTAATTGCGGATGCAGGAAATCAGGATTGCAATGTACTTTAATTTGTGGGCAGTGTAATGGACAATCATGTCTTAACGCTTCATCAACTTCAGATGATTTCAATGAAGAAAGTGAATATGCACCTGATATTCTTGAATATTTTTATTCTGATACTTTAATAAACGAGAATGATGATGATGAATCCGATATTGAGCAGTCAGAGGAAGAAGAAGAAGAAGAAGAAGAAGAACAAGACGATGAAGAAGAAAATTAATACAAAAGTATTAACCATACGTTAATAAAAGGGATAAAAGAATATATATTATATTTGTAACTTTAATAAATCGATTATTGGATTAATAAATAAATATATAATTTAAAAAAATAATAAATATGATTTTTTCAGTATTTAATTAAATATAAAAATGATTATTGTTGAATTCTGCACTTGATCTTAATTTATCGTATATACAGCTGTTAAAAATATCATTAAAGTTCATTTGAAATATTTCATTTAATATTGTATGTTTGTTAAAAATAAAATAAATATTATATAAAAAATATATATTTTATAATTAATATCTATAAATATAGTTTATTAAATAATAAATAATAAAAATTTAATCACAATAATAGTATTTTAAGTGAATAATTAACTATATAACTTATTATTTATTGAATCCTACTGGCTGACTTCGCGTTACCGTATACACAGGTAAGCGGTCCCCCACTCTTTGCGCTCTATCTTAAGAAGGGTTGAAGGTACATAAAAGTACTTCAGACAAAAATTAAAGAGAATTTTCCATTCTACAATTTTCCTTACCACCTTAAATGTCATAAAGTGTAAGGGAAACGAGATATTTACAGAAAACTCATTTTCGTGACCTTTGACCTTAAATATCTTAAGTCGCGGACACGTGATTATATGAGACTTTTGAGGTAAGTTTTATACCATCAAAATAAAGACGTATGCAAATTTTCAGCTTATTATCTTTCATTCCGAGGTTGCATCCTTATTTTGCCGGACTATAAACGGTACCAGTATAGTTTCAAAATTGTAGGCACTAAATTCTGAGAAATATTATGATAGATGAATTATTAACTTCTATTAAATAAACGAATGCAGATATTTTATGTAATAAATATTTCTTTACACTTATATATCCCAAAACTTAGGTAGCATCCTCACAGTTTATGAAAACTTACCATTAAAAAACTTAATAATATCGGTAAAATCCATTCCATTGGATAGAATAATATCTCTGTAGGTTTCCAAAAGGGCAAGAGCAAGAAACAGAACGAAATGGGTTGAGGCTACTTGCTGCGCTGCCCAGATTATCTCCCACGTTGCGTTTACGTCAGGATACATCAGCTCTCTTTTGAAGTCCAACAAAAACCACCTAATTATAAAAACAATACAACAAATTAATGTTCATGTTTAATAACGCACAAAAAAAAAATGTTCATAAAAATAATTATATTTGAAAATATTTCAAGTTTTTCTATGACATTTTTTGGAGTTTCTAAATTAGATTAACTTTTTTTTTAGTGTCGCCATCTATGTAGCAAGCTCAGAATTTAATTAAGTGAGATGGCATATACAAAAAAATTATTATTTAGGTATATCTATCGATTTTACCTGTAGCAAAAATAAAAATGTGTGTAGTCTCCATGAGCATGCATCAGTTCGTACATCTCGGAGTCCAGAATTTGGATTAAAGATCGCATATTGGCAAAATGGCAGTCCATGGCATTTCCATTGGGAAAGTTTTCCACCATTCTTTCCATTAAATGACAGAAGCAAGCGTATGTAAGTGATTCGTCGTTGAAAATTACTAGTAGTGGTGCCACTAAATCACACATGCCTTGCATGTAGCCGATGTCGAGGTGTTCCCAAACATATCTAAAATAAAATAGTTTATATCAATATATACGTTTTTTAATGTTTTTTAATACTCTATTCACTGAACTCAGTACCAAGTGTCAAAACTTTATTTTACGTTAAGAACAGAACATCTGGCTTATGCAGATCTGTGTTGCCAAAACTCTCATGTACGTGTTGCTACTAGACTGCCGGTATACGAATCATTTTAGAGAGAGACGTATTCACCGCTGTGTAGATGTACTAATAACCGGATACGTATAGTTTAATACTTGAATTTTACTACTAAACTACTAAATTTTACTATTGTTTAACATTACATGTTTATTAACGCTTTATATAAGATTTAACTAAAAAATAAAAAACATGTGTAACTTTTATTTCATTTGCATGTAGATAATAACAACAATTACTTACAGAAAATTTTTTTCTTGTATATAACTTGCAGTTCCCTTAAAAAGGATGTTAAATTATTTGAAATTTTTCGCACTATTACCTAATTTTCTCCTTTTGCCAGACTATTACTTACATCCTTTTCGGATTTGGCACTTTGTGTTCGCACAAAGCGGGTGATTTTCTCGCTATAACATAATTTACTCATTGTATATTAACATCATCCTCATCTTCTCTATTATCGCTATTTACTGTTATCGCTGTTATTGTCATCGGTATCACTGTCAACGCTTTCACTGTCACATTTATTACCACAGGATCAATATCGTCCACCAACCCGTCAATAACCCAAAATTTTGCTCTTTCCCAATAGCAAGTTTACAATACTTTTTCCAGTTGTCCACTGTTGCTACAAAAAATGCATCTCTGATTAATTGTTCCATTTCGGCGGTCTTAAACACTGTGCTGTATGAGGCAATATATCTTTTGACTTGACTCCATACCATTTTCAGTTGGATTCAACTAACAAAGGTATAGAGGTAATCTCAGAAAGGCAACATTTTTCTCTTTGCACATCTCGTCGATTTTATATTTTATGTATTCTTCTTTGAATGTATTTACGACTTCTATAAGGTCTGATTTTATATTCTTTTTCAAAAAAGATATCTGTCTCCAGCAACCATGTCTTAATTTGATATTTATTAAACGCTTGTGTCGGAATCATTTCTTCACTGGAAATCACATATCACTACAAAAGATTTCTCTGGAATATTAGGAAGCAGCTTTTCCTTAAGCCATTGTTTAAATATAGGACCGTCCATCTCTTCCTGATAGTTCGCTGAGTTTTTGTAGCTAAAATCCAAAATCAGCACCTTCTACAAAGCCCAATTCGCTACCTGCATGCACTATAAAAATCGGGGGCCTCGTTGTGTCGGCTGTTTTAGGCCTGTTGATAAACCCTTAACAAACGCATCCCTGACTGAAATCACTGAGAGGTCTTCCCATTCTTTGGATACACTATGTCCGACATTCACCCAAGTTTCATCCAAATAAAAGAAGGTGTATCTTTGGGAACGATTTTTTTTATCTCACGCAAATACTGAGGCCTCCATTTCAGAATATCGGCCCATTCGTCATGGTCGACTTTACTCCTCGTTTCCAAAAAAACAAAGTTCATTTCATGGAGTATACTCCACATTGTTGTGCGTGGCATGTTTGCTAAATCTTTTTCTTTTTTAATCAGTGCAAAAAACTTTGTTCGATATCGGCGGTAAATTTTTAAAGAAAAAACTATGCACGATGGCGCAGAATGGAGTATGAACTATTGCGTCGTAAGTGAACATTCTGCTGTTCACTATTATCATCATCAGTGGTGCTACAGCTCTAGTTGAGCCTTGACCTTCCCCAGTCTATTTCGCCAGTCGTTTCTGTTCATCGCCAACCGTTGCCAATTTGCCGCGCCGATTTTCCTTGCGTCCTCGTCCACACCGTCCCTCCATCTCAGTCGTGGTCTGCCTCTACTCCTATTTCCCACTGGGACCGATAATAGAGTTCGTCTGGGTGGGTAATTTTCATTTGCTCTTGACACATGTCCAGCCCATCTAAGCCTACCTATTTTTGCTGTTCACTATACTTTTGGTAAGTTTTCACGTTTTTTTTTTTACGGGCCGTAGTCCTCCTTCAGCAGCTTCTTTGCGTATTTTAGAAATAGTACTAGAGCCTACTCCCAAATAGCACTTACTTTATCGATTAAACTTCTAACACTTTCACCACTCTGATGATAATTAAATACATTTAAAATAATTTGTTTTGCACGGGTATCCGATATTCCATCGACTTGATTTTTGAATTTCCATTTTCAAAGAACAAGAATAACTACTAAACATCCACAAAGCCTTGTTATCATTTTAGGGACTAGGTACGAAGATAATTAGTTTTTGTTGTCAGTTACGATAGAAATCATTCATTTTAATACATTTCTGTGGAAAAGAACATACAAATACAACACTGAATCGTTCTTGTGCTTGTGTATATTTTTGTGCTATGTTGGTCAAATTGTCACTTTTAAATTTAAACTGAATCAATTAACACACTAAAACAAAAGTTTAAATGTTTATTTTCGAATATTTATAGCCGTTTATAGATTATTATTTACAAATAGAAAGTCTTTAATTAAAATTAATCAATTGTACTCTTCTATTATTCATGAGAGAGAAATACACCTTGCTCCAACTGATTATGAAGGGAAAGATCCAAGGAAAGAGAAGCATAGGGAGGCGTAGAATGTCATGGCTGCGCAACCTGAGAGAGTGGTACGGATGTACATCAAATGAATTTTTCAGAGCAGCTGTCTCAAAAGTCCGAACACCTATGATGATTGCCGACCTCCTTCGCGGGGATAGCACTTGAATAAGAAGAAGATTATTCATAATTCTTCTGCTTTATTCAGTAAAACAAGTATGCATAATTATTAACTCACAGGTTTCTGTCCTTTACAGTTTCTCTTAGCTGGTTGTAGATGCTCCTGGAAATCTAGCGTCCAATCCCAACAGCTCCGTTAATTTGGTCACCACCCGTCGGATTTGTCATTCCAACTGCCTGCGCCAGTGTACAGCAACTATAAGGCGAATATGAAAGCTAGGGCAAATGCTACTACCACCAGTATCTCTGGAATTGATATGTTGTTACCTTACTCGTTATTAGCTGTGGTGCCTCCGCTATTTCCCGCCTGGTTTATGAATATTTGTTCCTCCTTCTCCTTGTTCTGGTTATTTCCCATTCTTATTCTTGTCTTCGTAGATTCTAAAGGGAACAAAGGGCTGGCAGGGTCGCCATGTCACATTGGTCCTTAAGGTGTAAAAAGAGTGAACTCTTGAACTCAAGAAAATCGCTAACTTTCCACTATATTTTATTTAGATTTATACACGTGCATTGTTACATGTCTACGAGAAGTTTTTTACGTTATGTACACATATCGAACAGTAAATATACAATAATACAGAATGACGGTATTAGATTTTTGTTTCGATACAGTGAAGCGACAACCGCTGATATGTATTTCGACCTCCTTAGGTCTCGTCAGAACGGTATAGTCACTGCTCTGAACCAAAACAAAAATCTCTCCTGTCCTAGACAATAGTTATTAAAATAACTATATACGGACGTAACTACGCCATCTAAAAACAAAAAGAGAAATCAAACGATTTCTGCCTAGCGAAACCGAATCCAAATCTTAACCACTGTGTTTCCTAAAATTTGCGAAACAAACAGCTGGATAAATTACTCGGCAAGGGAATCTAAAATTGCATTCCACAAGCCGTTCATCCTGGTCAAAATTCGTAGTGAATTCAGTTTCTGGTACTTCAAACGAAGTAAATAATAGAACAGAATGACGGTATTAGATTTTTGTTTCGATACAGTGCAGCGACAACCGCTGATACGTATTTCGACCTCCTTAGGTCTCGTCAGTCACGGTATAGTCACTGCTCTGAACCAAAACAAAAATCTCTCCCGTCCTAGATAATAGTTATTAAAATAACTATATACGGACGTAACTACGCCATCTAAAAACAAAAAGAGAAATCAAACGATTTCTGCCTAGCGAAACCGAATTCAAATCTTAATATATACCTATACCGTTCTGACGAGACCTAAGGAGGTCGAAATACGTATCAGCGGTTGTCGCTGTACTGTATCGAAACAAAAATCTAATACCGTCATTCTGTTTTATTATTTACTTCGTTTGAAGTACCAGAAACTGAATTCACTACGAATCTTGACCAGGATGAACGGCTTGTGGAATGCAATTTTAGATTCCGTTGCCGAGTAATTTATCCAGCTGTTTGTTTCGCAAATTTTTGGAAACACAGTGGTTAAGATTTGAATTCGGTTTCGCTAGGCAGAAATCGTTTGATTTCTCTTTTTGTTTATACAATAATAGTTCAATAATAAATCTCTTTAACGTTTTATATATTCTCTCAGGGTTACCCTATCGGACTTTGAATCTACGTGATATAAGGCAAGGCTGTGTATAAAAAAATAAGTGTATGTAATCCAAACTTAACTGCTCGCGTCATGACCCACTTTTGACAACATATATGATTTAAGATATTCTATATAACATTACAATGTTAGGGTTTATACCCTTACTGTACAGAGGAAAATAAATCTTTAATTTGAACGAACACAAATAGTACTCACGTGCACATGACATTTCTTAGTTTATCTAAGTTTTCTTTCTCCATAAAGTACCAATAGTTGCGATCACACCTTTGTACGTCCTTTTCTATTCGATGTAGATTTAGGCCAAAAGTTTCAAGAAGTTCTTGCTAAAATAGAAAAAGTTATCATAAACTTACATACTTCTATATACCCGTAGTTTTAAGACACTTTAATTTCAGTAAAATTACATATCGAAATTTACCCATGCCTTTACCCTAATTTTTATCAGTGTTAACCGCTTATTCTTATTTCCTAAAAAATTTAAATTAAAAATATACGTAACTAAAAAGTGTGCTGTGGATTCTTGGTTTGATTCTTGTACGTCTTGGTTAATGGTGTAACTTTCAATGTATTTATTGTTTCTTTATTTTGATAATAATTATCTCAGCTTTATTGCCCGTAAACCGTTATTTTAGGCTAGGTAGGTTTTGTGTTTATTTAAGTATCCACAGCTTGGTTAAATCGCTCTTCTAATACTGATATTTAAAAAAGCAAACGAATATAAAAAAAAATAAATAAATATTAATTAAAAAACTATAGACCCATTTGGCATTTGACAGAGTAAAACATGACAAATTAATGACTCTAATGCAAGAAATTGGAATTGACAACAAAGATCTTAGAATTATCAGAAACATTTTTACTACAATCAAACGGCCAAAATCAAAAAAGACCAGTTAACTGATAAAATTGCAATAGAACGTGGAGTACGACAGGGCTGTCTCCGACAGGGCTGTCTTTTGTCTCCATTGTTGTTCAATATTTATTCTGAATGGGTATTTAAGGAAGCTTTAGACGGTTGTGCGAAAGGAATACTAATAAACGGTGAATGTTTGAATAACATTAGATATGCAGATGACACTATAGTTTTTGCCGATAATCTGAATGACTTACAGATATTAACAAATCGCATAACAGAAGTCAGCAACAGATACGGACTAGCTCTTAACATAAAGAAAACCAAATTTATGACAATAAGTAAAAAACCAATACTAAACGCTCAACTTACAATCAACCAACAGAATATCGAAAGAGTCGAGCAATATACATATCTAGGCACCAATTTAAATAGCAAATGGACCACTCAACAAAAATTAAACAGCGAATAATAAAAGCAAAAGCAGCATTCGTTAGAATGAGAACCATTTTCAACAGTCGAGACATATCATTAAAAATAAAATGCCGTCTATTGAACTGCTACATATTCACAGTTCTGCTCTACGGAATGGAAGCGTGGACACTGATTGTTGCATCTATGAATCGGCTCGAAGCTTTCGAAATGTGGTGTTATAGGCGCATCTAACGTATATCCTGGGTTGACAGAGTTACTAATGTGGAGGCCCTGCGTAGAATGGGGAAAGAATGTGAAATTCTCATGACCGTCAAAACTAAAAAGTTAGAATATCTAGGACATGTAATGAGAAATCAAAAACGTTACGGCCTTCTCCAGCTGATTCTCCAAGAGAAGGTAAATGGTAAGAGAGTACCGGGAAGAAGACGCATTTCCTGGCTTCAAAATTTACGAAAGTGGTATAACACGACTACCACTGAACTGTTCCGCGCTGCAATAAACAAAGTAAAGATAGCCGTGATGATCGCCAACATCTGGAACGGATAGGCACTTTAAGAAGAAGAAGATAGATCCATTAGCCTGTTACCAGTCATGTATAAGCTGTTTGTAAAGATTGTCTTTGCGACTAACAAAAATCTGGATAGTTATCAGCCTCGGGAACACTAATGGAAAAATCAAACGAATACAATATAACACTCTGGATAGCTATGGTAAGTTACGAGAAGGCATTTGACTCCATAGAAACTTGGACAATCCTTAATGCCTTAAAGAACAATCCAGTTGATGACCGATATACAAAAATAATTACGTATATATATATATATATATATATATATATATATATATATATATATATATATATATATATATATATATATATATATATATATATATATATATATATATATATATATATATATATATATATATATATATATATATATATATATCGAGAAAAGGAGTACGACCGTCAATCCAAAATAAACTAAGGTACACTCGAAGAGTGGTGGGTTTTTCAGTCAAAGTGGAGAAATAAAAGACAAAGAAGGTGGCTACTTCATCTATTTATTGAAGACGTTTCGCTTTCTGCTCAGAAAGCATCATCAGTTCATCTAAAAAGAACAATATGAAACCAAACATCCATAGAGAAGTTACAACAAAAGTGTGTTACCTTACAAAGACATGTAGCAGTCAATGATGTTAAAAATATGAAAAAACTTACGAAACTGGACATTCAGAGTTAACGTTGTATAAAATAATTAATTGAAACTAGGTATAGTTTGCAATTTAACAAAATTAGCACAGCAAAAGAACATGTGATAAACATACATGTATAAAAAAGTTATTATAAAAACTTAAGTAAAAAACATTAAGGTTTATTTTAAAGTGTAAAGAACTAAAAAGATCATACGAATGCACTTCCAACAAATTTATTTAATAAATTAGATTTTAATTTTAACTTTAGGTAACATTATAAGTTATTTAAGATTAATAGTAATAAGATAAAATGAAGTTACCAGTCTTTAGCTTACTGAGTCTCGCCGATAAATCAAGTTAATGTAATATATCATATACCTTGTGCTGAGTGTGACTCATGTTACATCGGTCAGACAGGGAGATCACTGAGAGGGCGTCTTACGACACACCGCAGTGATATTAATTTATCTAAGCATACTTGTGCTCTTGCCCAACATGCTATCAACACTAAGCACAAAGTAAACTTTAATGAAGTTAAAATTCTTGGCACTGAACGCAATCTCGTTAAAAGACAGTTTTTAGAAATGTGTTCAATATTAAAACATCCTAATACCCTTAATAAGAGAACCGACATTAGTAATTTGAGTCAAATTTATCATGCATTAATTTTACAGAATTAGGCTTGATATGTTGTTTACTTAAATTTGGTCCCACATTGGGGTTTTGTTATTATATTTTCATATAATAAATTTAAATAAAAATAAAATAAAATAAATTATTCCTTCCTTAACTAAGATTTATCAACTTACATTTTATTAATATTTGTCAATATCACTTTTACATAATTAAGTAATTGTTCTTTTTGATGAACTTGTTTGATAAAATTTAAACTGAAATTGATTCATAGAATCTTTTTCATTACGGTCCTAAATGTTTGAACCTTTGGACTGTGGAAGTTGTATTAATCTTCACCTGTTAGCTGGCTAACTAGTGACGTCATAATATTATAATATATGATATTTTGGATTGACTTCGCATGCTTTGTTCTTTGTTGACAGATCAATCACTGTTGGGGTAAATGGTGATCTTAACCACCTTTTCCTTTCATTGTTTGGTTTTTTAACGACAAGCTGTCAACCAAATTTATCACATTTTTTGAATATACCGCCTTATTATATAGAGGTTGGTAGGTTGCCTTGCTGTTTATGTCATTTTGACCTCAAGGCCATTTCTCTTCACGTTGTTTGCGTGGGTGTTAAACCTGTAAATTCATTTATCGGCGAGACTCAGTAAGCTAAAGACTGGTAACTTCATTTTATCTTATTACTATTAATCTTAAATAACTTATAATGTTACCTAAAGTTAAAATTAAAATCTAATTTATTAAATAAATTTGTTGGAAGTGCATTCGTATGATCTTTTTAGTTCTTTACACTTTAAAATAAACCTTAATGTTTTTTACTTAAGTTTTTATAATAACTTTTTTATACATGTATGTTTATCACATGTTCTTTTGCTGTGCTAATTTTGTTAAATTGCAAACTATACCTAGTTTCAATTAATTATTTTATACAACGTTAACTCTGAATGTCCAGTTTCGTAAGTTTTTTCATATTTTTAACATCATTGACTGCTACATGTCTTTGTAAGGTAACACACTTTTGTTGTAACTTCTCTATGGATGTTTGGTTTCATATTGTTCTTTTTAGATGAACTGATGATGCTTTCTGAGCAGAAAGCGAAACGTCTTCAATAAATAGATGAAGTAGCCACCTTCTTTGTCTTTTATTTCTCCACTTTGACCGAAAAACCCACCACTCTTCGAGTGTACCTTAGTTTATATATATATATATATATATATATATATATATATATATATATATATATATATATATATATATATATATATATATATATATATATATATATATATATATGAAAATGCAACATCGCAAATAAAAACAAAAGAAAAAAAAGAAAAGATAAAATTACAGATATGGGTTAGACAAGGAAATTCTATCTTACCTAAGCTATTTACTTTAGCTCTAAAGCTCTAAAAGATATATTTCGTACTTAAGAATGGGCAAATAAAGGAGTGACGAAACACGGCTAAAACCTTAACGATCTGAGATTTGACGATAATGTTGCGTTAATATCAAAAGACAGAGAAGAACTGCAGGAAATGCTATTAGACCTAAATATAAAATCAAAATAAATAAGATAAAAATTAATCTAGCAAAAACTAACTAAAGAACAAACGAATCTCTAGTTATACCGAGAATATAAATCTGGATAATTATAATATAGAAAAGGTTGAGTCGTATATATACCTAGGACAAAAAATCGAACTAACTAAAGGCTGATTTAAATAGAAGATGTTTCTTAGCATGGGCAGTATTTGGAAGATTGCAAACAGTATTTAAATCAAACCTACCAAATATTTTACATGCAAAAGCTATCGATCGGTACGTATTGCCAGTTTTGATACCTGGAACTGAGACATGGACTTTTAACAACAATATAGTCCACAAACCCCAAGTGCCTCAGAAAGCTATGGAACAAAAAATGCTCAACCAGCGATCGCAAATCCAAGGAAGACATAGGAAGACGATCAAAAGCGACAGATGCAATACAAAGGATTGCCATGTTAAAATGGAACTGAGCAGGACACATAGGAAGAATGAAAGACAACTGTTGGTAGAAGCGAATTGTTGAATGGCGATCAAAAGCAAATCAGAGAAGTAGAGGCAGACCTCAAAACAGATCGAGTAATGACATCAAGCGAATGGCTGGTCATGAATGGATGCAAAAAACAACGAGCAGAAATTAAAGCACACACCTAAGGAAGGCATACATCCGGCGTTTGATGAGATAGCTATTAATGATGATAGTAATGAGTTCTTTTGCCAATATAAATATACCTACATTTTCAAATATACTCATTTCCCGTCTGTAGCTCAAGAATGTAACACATGTTACATCTGTTCTGTTCGTCCGAAGACCCTTTTTTTAATTAGGTGAGATACATTCTCATTATCTTAAAAATCTCTTGTTTTATTTTTGTATTTCTCGTTTTTTCATGGTCCTAATTTCGACCGGTGCTCTGCTAATCTTCCTATACTATAATTCCACTATTTGGAAGAGTGATTTCATTGTTTGAAGGCAAAGAAGTGCGGAGAGACGTATGGAAATCCAGTGGCGTACACTCACTTTTATTTCAACGTTAATTATATTACATTTATTAAATATTATTTGTTCGAAATAGGGCACAATATATTTATTTACAAGTTTTCACTGACGTGTCGATCTCTATATCTAAAGACCGTTGTCAAAGATATACATGATAGTTATATTTATTTTAGTTGTCTATTATTATTAGCTATATATTTACATAATCTTTTATTATTTATTTTTTTTTTAACTTTAAAAATGGTCTTTGGAATAGAGATCGAAACGTCAGTAAATTAAACATGTAAATAGATATATTGTGGCTTATTCCCAAGATTATTTCTAAAAATACGGAACGCCACAAGCAAAAAGGTATAGAAAAATAAATGTAACTATCATTTGTATATTTGAAAACGGTCTCTGGATATAGAGATCGAAACATAAGTAAATTAAATATATGAATAAATATTTTGTGGCTTATTCCCAACATTCCCCTAAAAATACAGAATGCCATAAGCAAAAAACTATACAAAACAAATAAATTTACAGAATGCTCATTAATGCTACCCGATGTGGCAGAAGTTACGGTAAAACGTTTATTGACGTGACCTGACCAGGTTCTAATTTTCTTAAGATTCTCTTAAACCAGCGCTGAAATGCTTTGTCATTTCTTCATTATAATCTCATATTTCTCTTGACTCAAATTGAAGCAAGCCATCATTAGGAACCCTGTATCACTTGGTATATGGGTAATGCTTTGCGTTTACTTTTGACATTTAAATCTTGCCAAACTTTTCCAACTGTATGACCTTCGTTAATCCAGCTTTCATCCAAATATTATATTTTCCGGCCAATGCTGCGAATTTTGCGTATTTCTTTTAAATATGTTCTTCTCCACACAATAATTTCGTTTTTTTTTCTAATAACATACTTTTTCTGTTGCGTTTTACATATCGAAAGATAATTTCGCGCATAGTCCTGATTGATACTCTACGAGATATCTTGAGTAAGAAGTAATCATTTTCGAGCTCTTGAGAACTTTAGTGTTGGAATTTCACTTCGAAAATAAAATGAATAAATTCTTCGCCGAATAAAACTACTTGTCTCATCATCCAGTACAATATTTTTTCTACCTCTAGTTTTACCTTTTTCTTGCTTTTTATTTTCTGATGTATTTTTGAGCACACGATAAATACAGCGACCGGATACTTTTAATAAACTGCTACAAATGTCGACCGCTTAGCTAACATTTGATGCCATTTTTCTGCTGACAATTCCTTCATATCGTATCACTACCTTCTCTTTTGACGTTAACATTTTGTGTCTCTTTTGCGGATTTTCATTTTTTAATCAACATCAGAATTTTTCTGTTTTCACTTGGACCAACTTGGTTGTTCGTTCATTGTATTTCAATAATCACAGCATATAACTAAAAATTCGCTATAAAACGACAAACTCCAATAACACCCGGTTTATCACCACAAAATTCAACCGCACAAAATGTAATAACAAAATACAATAAAAGCACTCCCGCCAGCACCGCCTATATAAATGAACGTTTCTTGCTTCGGCAAGGGCGGCGGTGTTACCGTTGCGATGCTTTACAAATCCCCAAGTTGCCAAGTCTTTGAAACAGAATCGGAATGAAATGTAAAATATCGATTTTTATTTTATAAAGTTAAATATGTAACGAAACGGAACATGTAAATAAAATTTATTACATTACAATTTTGTGGTCAATTTTTTACGATTGAAAAAACTCATTTGTTGGTATTTTTATGACGGTAATAATCGCTGCGTCGAAGAATTCAGGTTTGTATGACCATAACTGCTACTTGTGAACAAGAATCGGCTATACTATACGACAACTCGTAGTCAATTATGCTATAGAGAAGCACAAATAAATAATGTACTATTTATACATCATGTGATTTCTTATGAGAAAACGCAAATTAAACGGGTAGTTTTCGACGGCCACTGTGTACATTTAAATTTGAGGATATTCGGCATTTAAACGATGAATCACTCTTCCAAATAATGGATTTATACTTTAACAAGATTCCTAATTTCGTCCGGTGCTATGCAAATCTTTTATATTTTAATATAATGAATAATATTTAGAAAGCAAAGAGGTACTTTCCACCTTCTTTATTTCAATTTAAAGAGGTTTTAATGCCAACTACGAAACTATACACAATTACTTATATAATATTTAATAGATTTAAGTCACATTTAATTTAGGCACGTTAAATTAATATATTTGATATTTCCTTTGTACGGTCTCTTAAAGTTTAATCACGAATAAACTAAGGTAAATATAATTAACTAAACATTACTTATTAATTTTTTTTGTTTATATTTTTCGCGTGTTTCTTACCTAAAACGACTGAGCAAGGTCGTTCAACATACAAACTATATTAATGTCCTGAGCCTATTTCGGAGTGGTTTGTGTCACTTTATATATTACAATGGGTATTGCTTTCAAATTTAACAGAACAAATTATATTTTTACGATGCAAAAAGCTGCCAAATATTTTATGTGAGTCCTTACCTATACACATATACCAGATAAATAAAAATGCACTTACACTATATACACCCCCGTTAGAACTAGCGGGAGAAACACAGCAGGATCGAGCCGGAGACGCTAAACCATGTGTTTCTATACATGTATCCAAAGAGGAATTGTTTTCTTCAGTTACGGCATCCAAATTGCTCATCCGTGGGCTCTCGTTACCTGAAAGTAAATATTAATATTTTATTCCGGTATGAAACAAAGAGGAAAAGAATATATGGAATAAGAGGACTATATTTGAAAAACCATTAAGTAACGACGATTAAAAATAAAGTTAGGTTATGATCTGATAAGGAAATTTAGTTTAGAATATAATAAATAAGGTATGTAGGTAAGGAAAACTTTAAAAAGTCGATGTCGCATTGCAAAATTCGGTGTGGAAGGGATAGAAACATCAACGAAATCAATTTCAAAAGAATTAAAAGAGAGAAGTAAAAGATTTTTAGTTTAAACTAAATATATGTGGTTAGTAAGCAAAAGAGCTTGAAACGTTTGGTTTATAGGTACTATAAAAGTACTAAAAGCTACTAAATATAGATACAGAGATAAAAAACGAGAAAGAAAAGTATTGTGGACCATATTTGGCCGAGTTAACGAACAGGGTCTGTGGAGAAGACGATATAATTTCGAAAAGAAGAAGAAGAAGAGGGGGACCTAAACTCAGGTATCTGGAGCAGGACGATTTAAGGGAGATTGGAGTAAGGAAATGGAGAAGACAGACACTCGACATGGGGAGGATGGAAGAATGTTTTGAGGTAGTCCAGGGCTCACGAAGGGCTGTAGCGCTTACTAATGATGATGATGATTAAAAACGATTATATGTCTTAAGAATCATTTTACAGATTGCTAAAATTGTGATTAATGAGCTAGGAATTACGAGAAAAGTATAAGAATCTCGAAAAGGCAAATCAGTACAAAAGGGTTTCAAAAGATTAGAATAGAGTGCAGAGTGTAGAGATGGAAAAGAATAGAAATGAAGTTGGATGCAAAAGCAAAATAGATCTAAGTATCTAGTTTAAACTAAATAATAGCGAAACTAAAATAACAAACGAGAATTTGGAGTAAACAATAATGGAAATAACAAGTCTTTTGTAACGTTATAAACGTCACATCTTTATTAATTTATATTTAAATAATGATTTTATTTAAATTTTTTTATTAATTTATTAATTCCTTAACCTTCGGTGTTTTTTTATTATTTTTTCTTCACAAAATAGTTGGCGTCCTCTCTATTCCTGTCCGATAGACTAAATTAATATTCTGTTCTATTTTGACAGAAGAGCTAATTCCATCATAGAACTATGTTCTATGGCATCTGTGCTATATTTTATTGTAGTCACTCCACACTATTTCAGTCAATCAGCTTTTCTAACGTGGTGGGATATTTTTTTTGTGTGCATACTTCATCTAATTTACTTACCATTGCACGTCATTTGCATCATAGCCCGTGAGGTCACATGATACCAACACGAAATATTTAGGCAGTAGGTGTGTTCTTTTTTAGAATCACTTTGCCGAGTACACTGGCATTACAGCCACTAGACATATTTTATTATATACGTGTAGAAATAATATTTAACGATTTCTATTAATGTTAACTTAAAGAAATACACAATAATATGTTTCATTTAATTTGTATAAATGCATTATAAAGCGTTTTTATGAACAACATTTGTTCGGAACACACCGTAACTGTAATCGAACGAAGGTGATATTTTGGCATAAATTGGTAACACTTATTTGACAGTTGCGGTGTTGACACTTTTTGTACTTTATTATTTTGAATTTTAAAGTGAATACCTCTTGTTTTATATTTTTACCTATTTAATAAAATCTCTTCTTTTTAGAACAAAATTAGTGTGTTTTATTTTAAAAATGTCACGTAAAAATTTAAATAGTCGTTGCAAAGAGATAGTAGCTTCTTTGATTCATTATTTTGAACAGGAACGTGATAAGAACGGCCCCATTCTACCATTGACTGCTGTTAGAGAAGTATGTAAATGTATGTTTTGTATATTATTGTAGATGCTTAAAATATACATTCTTGTTTTAGCATGTAGCTGCAGCTTTAAATTTACATATTTCAACTGTGAGTTCTATTTCAAGCCGTAAAAACTAATACACTTCTCTCACCGCCCAAAAAACACGGTTCAAATTGTTAACAAGATTTTTTTTAACTCTTGTTTTGTTTCTCTTTATTTACATTAAATATTAATTTGTTTTGTTGTAGAATCCACTTTTGCAATCATTATGTGACCTATTTAATTTAAAATGGATTCAGGTTTTTTTTATACTTTAGCAACTGTGTCAACTTCGATCTGTCAATGATAATGACGTGCAACGGTAAGTAAATTAGATGAACTGTAGTTGAAATTTATATAAAAAAAGGAAATATGAAATAAGGTTTATTTTATGGTCTGCAGAAATCTCTTTGGGTTTATCGGATAGTTTATTAAATAAACCGATGGGTTAACCACATATAAAACCAACCAACTAAGACTGCATCTGTGTTCAAGACCACTCAAATCATCAGCAACCCATCGATGCCATAAGTATCATTTCATTTTATTGTAAAGCTATAAGGCTTGTGCAAACTAAGTATCATTATTTTGTTTTATGATAAATAAATATGATTAGTTAATTCATTGTTTTATTTGTTAACAACTGAATTTTCATTGTTTAATTCATAGTTTAAGATAAGACGTAATCACACTTGAGAGACTGAACTAGGCGAAGCATAGATGATCAGCTCTCATAGTTGATTGAGGTATTATTTTTTAATAGTACTTCAATTCTCTTTGGTGGTAGTCTTATCGTTACACATTGCCACCCAACGCCTGTTTGCAGGTTGAAGGATGCCATATCGTTACACTTTACTAAAATTCAAGTCTAATAGGATCTTGGAATGTGGGAAGTACTTTTGCATCTTGAAATGTGGGAGTTTGAGTACCCAAGAGTTGCACAAACTAATAAAAGAGAAAAAAAGTCAACAAATTCGAAGAAGGAAAACGATTGAAGCCCAACATAAGTTATTGAAAGCAAAAAATACGTCTATAAGGCGGCAAAAATAATCCCATTTACAGCCCTTTATGGCATCAAAACTTAAAGATGAACAAAGAATAAGAAAATTCGTTGAATATCTGAAAGCGGAGTGAGGTAAGGAAAATCTTCAAAGAAGTTTGAATGAGACATAACGATTGGACGAGGCGAACAGATATAGAAATTGGGCAGCTGTATGGAAAACCAGAAAATTCCCAGATCGTTAGACTTAGAAAACTGAGTAAGTTGGATTACTTGATAAAATTGGAAGAATGGAAATACTGGGAGGCAAAGTGTAGAAAAAAGAGGACGGAAATGACAGAAGTGAATGTAAATTTTACGAAAAATGAAGACAAGAAATTTGGCAACGGCAACCATAAATAAAAAAAAATTGAAAAATGTGCAGTTAAATTTCAATTCATGGGACTCTAAGGCAGTGGTGATTTAAATGATTGTATAAAAATGTGATTAGTTACCTAAATTACATATATCAACACTCGCATTTATCACAATCACATTATGTATAAAGTCTTTTAATTCTTCGTTAACATTTACAATAGATTGTTGTTCACTTTCTTTAGAATCTTCAGTATCTGCTTCAACTTCATCTTGTACTATTACGATATCTTCTTTATCTAAAAAAATTAAATATTTTTATTAGTCACTGATATAGAAAAACGTTTCTTTTATAACTATTTACAAAATTGTATTTACATTAACATTATAAAAAATAGATAAACACAAATATTTCTTAACTATTTATTCACGAATTTATCAGCAAACCGGCAATACAGAAAAAAATACGAATATTTTATAATTGATGATGGAAATGGAAGTCTAACAGCCACAATGTTAACAGCTGACAACCGACATGTTGACAGTTGACAGTTGACAGCCGCCATGTTAGATTGATCATGTGACGTCAGTGGGCGTGACTTAAGGGCCCATTAGCTAATGGGCCAATAGGTGTGCGGCGGACATCTTGTCATAAGGCGTAACTTACAACTTACCTGCACACAAAAGATCAATAATATGGGGATTTTTCTAAGATCAGCAAAATTTTTCAGTGAGCAACCTCCCCAAACTCCGCCGAATATACATTAGTGATAAATGTCGGAGGAATGGCATTACTTGGAAGCAGTTGCATGTTTTTTTAATGTTAGGTACATCTTTATTTAACGAAGTTTACGAATATTCTGATTAAAATTTTCTGAATGTAAAAGTGGGTTATTCTAATCACCGCATTGGTCGCTCAGTAGAAGCATGATTTTAAAAATCGTTACATTTTATATTTAGAAATACAAAACATTAAGTAGATATTTGAATAATGCACAGTTTTGATCGAAGTGGATGAAAAAGTAGAAGTAGAAAATGATATAGCTATGTTACTATATATTAATGTTGGGCGTATCAAGTGAAATAACGGGATTCACGATAGGTCACGACAGCTATGATACGGTGAATTTGATATATTATTTTGTATTTTGATGTGTAATAAAATATCTGTCCATCAGGTACGATCTGAGTATAGGGAAGTAGTTACCCATTTTCTCGAAGATCTATCTGACGTCCAGGAATATCACAAAAGAACACATTTTTATTTATTTAAAGACTCACCTACATTGCTGCCATATGTACTAATTTTATTTTCGCTACTTAAGGCTTCATCATTTTGTACGTTTGTGTTATCTGCAGGGGCAGGATTAACTTCTTTAGCGTCTACTTCCTTGTTTTCCTCCTTAACTTCCTTACCTCCTCCAGAATCTTCCTCGTCACTCATATATTTAATGGTATTCTGTTTCGTATGTTTATGTTTCTTCTTGCCACCTTCTTTGTCTTCTTCTAGAGATTCGTCCTCGTCATCGGTAATGACATCATCTTCAAAAACCTATAAAAAAACATAAATTTTGGTGAAAATGTGAAACTTGAATAGAAACACCTTACCAATAAGCAATAGAATAAAAAATAGGAAACAGAAAACGAACATCACCATCAATGGTGCCACAGTTATTATGTGCCAACTAAACTAAACTTTCTGACTACGACTTTCCTGGAATCCTTATCCACACCATTCCCCATGTTAACCTTGGTATATCTCATCGTCTAATTCACTTGGATTTTTACAATTTAATACGTCTTGTAGGATAGTTTTCTGACTAGATGCTCCACACACTGCGGTATCAGGTTGTTTTGCAGTAATTATATCTTTTGTTTCAGCAATTTAGGATATTTCGGAGGTGGTAAATCTGCAATTCATCAGATTGCAACCCTGAGTCAAATTTTACAACATAACGTTATTACCTTGCTTAGGCGGTGTTCTCTTCAAGAAGGGGAGACGGTGTGCCTCTTCAAGGAGGGTCTCCCTTCTTTTTTTGCGGAAGTTTTGGATGGTAGAGCAACGTAAGTAAAAGGGGTGAGTGACAGTATGCTGTTAGCGGAGCAGAGCAAGCTGAAAGTGGGCCTGTGTGTGTTTTTTTTAGGAAGAAGTTGAAAGCCTAGCACGCCTCGAGGAGAAAGCATCGCTGTCACCAGATACATTATGGGAACGGCTATTGGATAGCTTTATTTTATCTGCGATATTTAATGGGGGTTGTTTCTAGGACGTCGTGATACTCATCAGGAATTTCGTTACCAGTCAAGTGTAGACGATTGGCTGGAGGGAATGGAACTTTTTTTATGGAATTCTTGGTGAGTATATGCCTTAGGAGGGATGGCAATGAGTTTTGAGGGTCAGTTTAGCTATTGTGGCTGTCACTATTATATATTGTGTATAATGTAGGAGCTAAAATTAAGCCTTGTAGGATTACAGCTAGCGAAGTAAATGGAGTTTGTTGGCTACCTTTACGCAGCTTGTCCGATTGTAGAGATAGAAATAGATGATTTTGATAAATGATATAGGCAGTCCAATGCGATGGAGTTTTTCGATCAGTTCGACATGCCAGACTTTATATAAAGCATTTTCGACGTCTAGAAAGATGCCTATGGCGAACCTATTTTGTTTGTTTATGGATTGTAAGATAAAAGTGACTACTTCAATCAGTGCATTTTGAGAGGAGTGACCAACTTTGAATCCAAATTGAAAATTGGGAACTAGAAAGTGAGCGTCTAGGAATTCTACGAGTCTTTCCTTGAGGGTCCTCTCGTAGACTTTACCTAGAGTATTTAAGAGTAATATTGACCTGTAGGAGTTTGTGCTCGTTTGGGGTTTCTCTGGTTTGGGAATCATGATTGTGTTATACTTTCCAGAGGATGAGCAAGCAAACATACTCTCTGAAAGTTTTTTGAGGCATCTTCTATGGATGCAATCTGGGCCAGGAGAAAACTTTTTCCAACGTCACACATCTGCCTGACGGTGTCCTCCTACATAGGAGCTACCGTCGGATTAAGATGGAGCTCTATGTGCAGTAGAGGGTTGAAGAGTATATATTCCACTCTCCACTAGGTAGCTATCAGTGTATGTACACTGAAATTTGAATTTTTTGGCGAGATAAGTGCAACCTGTAGTGAATTTTTAAAAGCGTTTGCCTTGTTTTGTGGATTGTTGAGTTATTTACTTTTAGCTGAGAATGTAACTGAGATTTTTGATTGGTTAGGACTTTGAGTTTCAAGCAAAATTATTTTGAACCTTCCTTCTAATCAAGGCCAGAAGTGACTTGCATCAACTTGCCTTGTTTCAGCTTGTTCACCTCTAGTCTTATTGGCACCAAGAGTCGGTTGTACTGTGTTTTGATGATGGGATCTCGGAATCTTTTATACTCTCTAAAAAGTCTACGCTTAGACTTTCAATATTGGAAATTCCTATATCAACAAGATTTCTTGTTGACATATTTTCCTTGTCAAATTTTGAAAAAAATCACTGGAATATGGCATAGATACTCATCACATATTTATAGATTACAAGGTAGACTATGACTGTCAATAAAGGAGAAATGATCAAAGCAATAAAAAACGAAGCAGTACTAAGTCAGATGGTAAATTTAACAAAACGCTGTACAAAAGACATATGTAGCACTAAAAGAAGCGGCTGCAAAAATGGGTTTATTAATACACACCAACAAAACGAAGTACATGAAAATAAGCACTCGGCCTCAAATCCTATTTTTGGGCTCAACCTCATTATTAAAGCCTCAAGTATGTTAAGAAATACAAAGTTAAAACTATACAAAACAATAATACGCTCAGTCCTAACATATGGTTCAGAGACCAGGTCTCTAACAAAAAATGATGAAAACATGTTACAATGTTTTGAAATTCAGTATTAAGGTGAATCTATGGAGCGGTGAATGACAATGGAGTGTGGAGAAGCCGATACAACTTTGAACTTACCAGGTACCAGATACCACATATCGTACAATACATTTAGATAGGACGTCTGAGGTGGGTAGGGTATGAAATTCGGATAGAAGAAAATGACCTAACTAAACCCTCCTTGGTAGACCCATTGGTCAAAGTCCCAAAAATCCAATTGACTCATATGGACCTACTGAGCAACAATGCTCATCAAAATTCAGGCTGTTCACATAAAAAACTATAAAACATCAATAACAATAACAAAACTGGACGAATTAAAAAACGTAAAAATAAAACAAGAATGGCAGATCGAATCAATATTGAAGTTTATCTTAAAATTCAAATAAACGTATAGACACAGTTACAGAGAATGAAAAATACAAAATCAATGCAAGAAATACCACAAATAAAAAAATATGATGTAGAAGAAAAGACAACAACAAATATGGGACAAAATAGTTGCCATTATATAAAGGGAAGTAAAAATATTAAAGAGCGCTAGAAAACGTAAGAAGCGGTAGATATATTTTGTTTGCTACTTTTAAATATCCAACACAAACTAAATTTTATATTTATCTGCTTATAAAGTCACTTACTTCATTACAAAGTTCTTCTTGCGTTTGAGCTGGTACTTGCTCTCCTGACATACTTTCGCTGCTCAGTTTTGCAATAGCATGGGCCTGGTTTTCCTTGTCTCTTTGCTTTACTATTGCCTCCACTGCCAACCATTCTGACATTGTGTTTTCGTATCTGAAAAAAACGTACATTTAACAAACATGTAGATGTCTATGATATTGATTTAAGGCAAATATTAAAGTTTTTGTTTAATTTTTTCAATCCTTGTGGGATACCTTCAAGAAAATATATTGGATGAATATTAAAAGCACTGCCTAGAGACCAGTGTTATACAGAGACAGAGATAAGGCATGATGTATACATAGATTACAAATTTAATTTTTTACTTACGCTTGTCTAGTTTCTTCGCTAAGTTCTTTCCTTTGCTCCGAAGTACTTCCAAATTTATAGTGTCCTAGTAAATACGGCCATATTTCGTGCCTAAGATCTTGCGCAATGCCACCAAAATACGTCAGTCGATACACTTCGGCATAATCGGAAACTACACCGTCTAGACATAGTTCAGCCCATTTCTCTATTGTTATTCCTTCGCTTGCTCCATCTCCGTTGATTATTTTGGTATGGACTAATCCACTTAAATGAGTTCTAACTGTAGAGAGGTGTCGGCAGTATGCCAACCAACCATAGAATGCCCTAAAAAATATAATTTTAAATTATCGCGAACATTGTTTGATTTATCGATAGGGACTTCATGCATAAATGGAGTTTGTAGTCATTTAATGTCCAGAGCTAGGGTTGTTCCGGGGTCGATCAAAGTCCACGGAGTTTCAGAGTGTATTCTTATGTATTTTGACCCGTTAAGTTCAAATTTCAAACTTGCTTTTGCGTCAAAAGTGACGGGAATTTGTTATAAATAATTTAATTGTTTAAATGATTATAATTCGTAAATTAACAAATGTAAATCATTTTTACCAAATGACATTTATTCCTTTAAAAAAACCTACAAAATGATATTTAATAAACCTTAATCGAATAATTAAAACATTTTGAATAAAATAACTTTATATTAGCTCAAATTAAAAGAAAAACTAGCAGCTTTAAAACTAAACCTTAATTATAATGGAAATATTATTTGTAAGAAAACTATAACAATTTTAAACGGACATTTTTTAATAAAAATGGCCTATAATTTGTTTATAAGGTTTTTTAGCCAAGTTTAGGTTCAAACAAGAAAAAAACGTTATCGCTAATAAGGCATAAAATACAATTCAAACAAATTAAATAAGTTTTGATCCAAGGAACAACAAAAAAAAATCGGAGTGTCCGGTTAATCTTACACCCCAGTGTAATTGTATTTATATGAAATTATTTTAAAACAAAAACTGTTTTAAAAATTTAAACAGATGATTCAATACTGTCATTAATCGGATAACATTTATGTCTTTTAAATTTTGACAATCCTTGCGAATCATATCTTTTATTAACAAATATTCTTTTAATTTTTTACTTCCCATTTAATATCTGTATTTTGTTATTTTTCACGCAGTTTGTAATTTAAACCCGCATAACATAAAAGAACGGCTATTTTATGACGCTATCCGTGACGTCGCCATCTTGTGGCGCTAGCTCTATAGTGACGCCATCTTGTAGCGCTAGTTCCGTGATGACGCCATCTTGTAGCGCTCGTTCCGTGACGCTTGCCTCAGCATTTTACTATAGAGAAAAAAGTAACTTTAAAAGCTCCGCTTCAAAAATGCTCACCTGGATATAATTTGTCTTTTCATAGAATCACAGACAGCTTGTATACAGACACTGGGAGGACTATCGGGTATATTTTGGTCTATGCTGAAGCTTTTGGAGGAACTTTCTGAACTAGTACTAGTGCTACCTAATTGAACCCTAACTTTAGTTGGTAATGAGGCGTGTGTATCCATGAGCTGATTTCTTTTCACTAAAAAAGATCAAATTATATATAAAAATGTTACAAGTCTATTAGACTGAATTAATGATTTTAATTTTAAATTCTTGTAGGTCCAAAAGATCTAAAGAATAATATTGTGACTATTGAGGTGGTGGTTCTACTTTGTTTATGTTATTGCTTTCTAAAAAACTCTCCAGGTAATTTGTAAAATCTCCAGCAAACTTTCGAGATAATTTTGCCTCCCATCAGATAGTAGATGGGTGCACAAAATATTTGCGACAAAGTAACTGTTTAATTATGTTTCCCGACGTAATAGTTATATACAACCATCGAAAAATATCGTAATTTAGAAAGACCACAAAATGAATGGCATTATTTAGCTATATTTAACTATCTTGCTTTAGATTTGGCTAACATGCTCCCTTGGTGGCAAAATTTTGATATGGACACAACAATCATAAATTCAGTGGCGCAAACAGGGGGGGGGGGGTTTGGGGGTTAAACCCCCCCTCTCAGGGCCCTATTCCAACACTGTTACTCACACATTTTAAGGACTCAAAATGGAGGTAGCATCATAAGAAAAGTTCGGTGACCAACCAAAACCCCCTCAGAGGTAAACTCTAGGTGCGCTACTGCATAAATTTATGACTCTTAAATGGTAGTGCTTTTGAAAATATTTTAAATAGATCACATATAATCAAATACGATTTGACTGTAAATGACTTTAATAACTATTTTAATGGGAATAAGCCATAATTGAAAGTTAAAATAAGTTTAATTACATTAATGTTTGTATTTTCAGAACGATTTCCGAAGTATAAATTAAAACGTCAATAAACTTATTTTAACCTTCAATTGTGGCTGATTTCCATTAAAATAGTAATTACATTAAAATGCCATAAGAAAATAGCGTAATGTTATAGCTTAATAAAAATGTTATTACATTACTATCAAATAATTCTCCTGTATATATTACAAAGGTAACAAAGTTTTAGATGATCTTATTTTTTTAAATCTTTAAATCTTTACACCTTTCTTTTAAAGAAAACAAAGAATTGTAAACAAGTTATATGCAATATTATGTTTAGGATCTTTTTTATGACTAGCCGTCCAAAGAAGGAAGGCACATTTTAAAGCCTGCTCTAATTACGATTATTTTCGATGGCCCTGTATTTTTTTTGTCACCTGACTTATTCAATATTTATGGTGAACATGTCATGAGGATGGTTTTAGATGGATGGGCCGGTGGAGTAACAGTGGTTGGTAGGAAAATCTCCAATTTAAGATTTGCTAATGACACTACACTTATAGCAGCAAATGAGCAAGTAATGTTTAATCTCCTGCGAAGAGTTGAGTACGAAAGCAATAAAGTTGCTGTGAAAATCAATAAAGTTAAGATAAAAATATTGGTGGTCGACAGATTCCAGACTAAACTCCTAACTAAAGTTTGGAAAGACAGATGTATCGCTCAAAATATCAAGATGAGACTGGTGAATGCCCTTGTATTCTCAATATTTCTATACGGGGCAGAGACTTGGACTCTTTGCGGACGCGAGAGCTAAAAAATTGATGCCTTTAAGACGTGGTGCTGGAGAAGAATACTGCGCATACCTTGGATAGCTCATAGGACAAACGTTTCCATTTTAAATTAACTCGAAATTAAAAAAAAGTCTCTCCAATCGTTCCGGGGAGAAGATTAAGAGGATGATCACCAACTAGATGGTTGGACTTAATTAAGAATTCAGCTGGAAACTCATTCTGCGAAACTACCAGCTAAAGATAGAAACTAATGGAGAAAAATTGTTAGAAAATAGGGAAACCACAAGAGAGAGAGTATTTTTTTTACTTAAATTAATAAAATAATTTTCGTTTAAAGATCGTACTACTTACGTATGTCTTTATGATTGCATGTATTATCGACGATCCTGAACACGTAGTCTTTACTAGTATCTTCATTTTCCGTTAAGGCTGGCAATGGTCTTCTTCTTTTTGTGTAATTTTTTCCTGATCTTTGAGACCACAACGGCGGATCCAGCCTTCCATGAGGTAGCAGTCCTGTCTCTATACAACTCAGAAACGCCAACATATGTCCACCTGAAAACAAACCTTTGATGGCAAAACAATGTAAAAAAAGTAATAACTCAATAGAAAATAAATGTAAAAAAAATAAAAGGAAATTAATTATATAATTAGAATATAATTATATGATAAGAAGATGATATAATATGAAAGTGTCTACGTAAGTTGAAAGCACATGGAAAACTTTTTTACTGTTAATTTTAATTCGCTCAAACATCGCTAAAATGTTACAGCAGACATTAACCCTTCAATGTCCATTAGATTTTTAATTAATTTTGTTTTGTGGAAGTTTGCTTATTATTTTTTATCATAACAAAAATGATGTTCGATTTCGGTAATTTGAGAAAAATTTGCAATTTTTTTTTTTCAATTAAAATGATGAAATGATTGCATGCTATAAAAGTTTTTAATTCCAAACAACTTTCCAAAATATAAGTTTTCGATGTGAAATATAAAGGTACTTTACTCTTGAGCAGAAATTCATATTTTTTGTCATACCTCGTATAATATTGATAAAATTTGATATCTATTGGTTGCATCTTAGGTTTTAGACCATGGTCTTTTTATGAACAATAACTTTTTTCGTAAAATAATAATAACAGAGTTTCCCATATGGTTCCAACTTACGTAAATACACTGTATAAACAGAACTACAGGCCTTGAAGATCTCTGGATTGTCATAGGTTAGTTTTATCCATGTTTTTCCTTCCTAATATTTCAACTATTTATGCAACTATAACCTCTGATCTACTTAAATTAAAAACCTAGTTCGACTCTAATTTATTATCTTTTAACGTGGATTAAAACAACATGAACAGCAACATTATCATATAAAGGAGCTCTTCAACCCTTGCTTCTTAATAACAGCCAGATCAGTATCGTCGATTCTGTAAAATTTCTTGGTACTTTTATAGACAGCAACCTTAAATGGTCCAACTAGCCTCAGCCTGCTATGCAATAAGATCGGTTTGGAAAGAAATTAATTTAGCATCTTCCAAAACAACATATTTTTCTTTGTTCGAGTCTCATCTTCGATATGGTCTTCCTTTTTGGGGTGCTAGTACAGCTGCCCAATCAGATGTTATTTTAAAATTACAAAAAAGCAATAATTGTATCTTAAAAACTGTTTGCTTAATTCGTAAACACCTACATGTTTTTCCAGCAAGACCTAATCATGACTACTTCACCAGAAATTCAACCTTTAATGTATATTTAGCGATCCCGTCTACTGAGTAGACGGGATCGCTAATATAATATAGAAATCTATATTATATTCGGCAAAAAAATTATACAGCCATCTCCCTTTGCCACTTAAATCTGCAACTTCTTTCCTTAAATTCCGTAAAATGAAAAAAGCCTATCTATCTGAAAGACCATATTATTCAATGGAAGAGTTTCTTAACGAATAGAAAGTTATCAAGTAAAATTTTATCCTTCCTTTATTTTGACACTTAAACGCTATTTTTTTACGGTATAGGTTTTAACGGATATGTAATTTTAGAGTTATCAAATGGTCGAATTGGTGCTTCACGTTAAAGTTGGCAGCTGTCAGTCAAAGGTCGTATGTGACAGCAAAATAATAAATTTTTTTTTGTTTTCTTTCACCCAAGGTATCAAGGAAGTTATTTGAGCAAGCCAAACAGTATTTTTGGTTTGAAAAACAGGACATTCCAGAGGGTTGACTCATCGCACTTCTTTTACTAAAAGGTCATCAGTGCTTGTAAAACGCAGCCTTTTTGTCTTTTTCACTATTTCCTTGTTCATAATTGATAAATATAATGTAATAAAATAAAATGTTGTATTTGTCTCGCAGATGCTTAACCAAGAAAGCAGAAAACACGTCAACACCTGTTAACTAATGCACAGAAATAAAATTACAGAACAGGAACTTCAATCTCCGAGTCCCGAGTCTTGACGAATTGGTGCGATTCGGTGCTAACGTTACCGAATATCAAACCCGCGTACGGTAACGGAGCCCGTAAAAGTTAAAATCATTTACGTTATTCAATTTTCAGACTGCGCATGCTCCATTGCTAAAATATCGTTACAGTATTCTCACTCTTTCACTTGATAACTCTCAGAACTCTCTAATAACTAAGAAATTACAGTACGTTGATGTTCAAGTAACCAAAGTATATATATATATATATATATATATATATATATATATATATATATATATATATATATATATATATATATATATATATATATATAATATATAATATATATATATGGGTGTCACATGCGGCTGCATGGTTAAACTGCATAAACTTATTGGTTCGTAAGGGTTTATTATGCAATTTGCAAATTATTTAAATTTTGCAATGGATTGTATATTTGATTATCTTTTATTTTGTGATATTGACGATTTATGTAATTTTAGTAAATTTTAAATTGTTATTATTTTTCTGACTGTTTGTAAGCTTTGTGCATAAAATTGTACAATTTTCAGTGACAATAAAGCATATTTTTCTATTCTATTCTATTCTATTCCTTGACGGCCCCATTCTTTCATCCCTTTCGTGGGCAAATGTTAACTCAGGAAGAAATAATTCCTAACAACGACGTACAATCCAAGCAAAAATGTGTTATTGATGTAGTCTGTTAACAGCAACAACACAACGAACATCAAAGCAGAATCGAAAAAAGTACAAGTCAATATTCAAAAATTTTGCAAGTGAGCTTACATGTCTTACCTTTGGGAAAGTGAATTGGTGGTCTTTGGACACCATCTTGTCCAACCAGGATCACAGTACCGCCGGTCTCACTATCTTGGTGACAGTGAACATATACAATGTCGTCAAGTCTGACGTTCAAAGCATAATCCCAATATATACTGCAAATAAAAACAGTTTAGTAACTTTATTAAAAGAGAAACCATTTTTTAAATTGAATAAGTGTTTCATTCAGTGAACTTTATAGTGTAAATCATTTTTTATTACAATTAAAATTAGATTTCTTCCTTAATTAAGTTTAACGTAAGTATAGCCAGCACAACAGCAGGTAAAGGTGGTTGTCAAGATCATAAACCATTATTGATTTGTATCTGATTAAGATATGTATTAATTTATTTAGTTAAATATACTTTTAAAAAGACCTATTAAATTAAAAACTATACTTTTCTTTATACTAACCTTTTATCTTGCGCTTCGTCGACGAAACCGTTCATAAGCTGATTTGGAGTCCATTTTATAGCTAGGCCAGACGCCATTTGGTGCAAACTTAGATACCTGTAAAAATATTTAGTGCAAACAGAATTTAAAGTGGTGAAAATCTTTATCGGTGCGAATATCATTTTTCTGTGCGAATTTTTATTTTGCAAGCAAAGTTAAGCAAATCGATCGCTTATTGCAAAGTAAGGATTTCATATTCAAATCAATCAGAAGAACTCCGTAAGTAGCGAAATTAATGCACGTATTTCCAGCGGGAATCGTACATACTATGCTAATAAAAGATTGATGACATCGAAATTATTAGACAAAAGAACCAAAATGACTATCTACAGAACACTGATTAGACCCGTAGTAACATATGGATGTGAAACTTGGGTAATGACGAAAAATACTGAGGAAAGTATATGGCCCGGTACAAGAGGAAGATGGCACATGGAGAATCAGGAGAAACGACGAGGTTAATGAGTTAAATGAAGGTTATGACATTGTAAGATTTGTGAAAAGTCAAAGACTGTCATGGCTGGGACATGTGCAGAGACAGAATGATGCAAAAACAACAAAGAAAATGTTACAATGGAAGCCCATAGGAAGGCGAAAAAAAGAAAGGCCCAGAAAGAGATGGTTGGATGACGTGGAAGACGACCTGAAAACAATGAACATAAGACAATGGAGAAGAAGGGCACAAGAGAGATCTGAATGGAAGGACATAGCCAGACAGGCAAAGACCCATCCAGGGTTATGATGCCAAAAGAAGAAGAAAAAGAAGGATTTCATATTAAAGAAAAGGGTAAGTCTTAAGCTGGTAAAGACAAGCCGGGGAGTTGGTCCACCCTGTCACAAATTTGGATTCCTCAAAAAAGCTCGAGTTCTCACTTCAAAAAGAGGTATTAATCTTAAAATATAGGGTTTTGTAGTGTTTTTTGAATAAAATCTAAGGAAAAAGTATTTAAAACAGCCAAGAGTAGACAAAGAATGGATTCTCTTATCTTGCCTTTTGTCCACAATATACAAAAAATAAAATTACAGTGTACATTTTCGGGACTGAAATTTTCTACTGAAATTTTATTCTTTTGAGCGATGTCAAATGTCACCATTTCATGAATTAAACTATAAAATAATTGTCTTCTTCGGCATCATAATGCTTAAGAAAAGACGCTGCCTTGGCTTTTAAATTGTTAATAAAGAATTGTATTTGTGCACCTCCATCAACATTTTTGGTCCACATCGTGAGCACAATTTTCGATAATAAAAATATTCGATAACGATGTTGTATTGTAGATAACTATTTCTCCACCACAGTGTACCACTCTGTTCCTCGAATAAAAATTATTTTAGCGATCCTTGAGCTTCACTGTTCATTTTGGATAAGGATAAGTATATTTTATTACGACTAGGATTGAACATGATCAAGGGTCATTGTGAAAATTACAGACGAATTGCGGTAAACAGCACAATAAGTAGGATGTATGGGAAACTTATTAAGAACTAAATAGAAAATGACTATAGAGATTACGAAGCAGAGAAGCAAGCTGGTTTTAGAGCCGGGCAATCCACAGTAAACCACTTGTACTCTATTACGCAAGTTATTGAGAAAAAAAAACAGCCGTCAATAAAGAAGTTTACCTGGTGTACGTAGACTTACAAAAAGCATATGACAGTGTACCCCTCAGTAAACTATGGTCAACCCTACAGCAAACCAACATTAAGCATGGTCTTATCAAAGCAGTCCAAAGTCTGTGTAATGGAACGACTGCAAAAATTAAAACTGGATCAAGGATATCTGAGGGATTTAAGGTCACGAAAGGACTAAGCAGGGTTGCTGTATTTCGCTCTTTTCAAAATTTATCTGGAACAAGCACCTGTGGAAAAGAATATGTAATGACATGGGAATCCCTCTTGTGGCGTACAAAACCGAATCTATATAAAAAAATTACAAATTGTACCAAATATAAATCAGACGTACACCCGGAAAGAAAAGTACTATACGGTGACAGTCTGGGAATGGCTCGCGGCTAGACAAAACAGTGGAGATGGTCGTGCGGTCCACAAAACAAAAAAATCCGAAGTTATATCAGGGGCGCCAGGTAAATTGGCCCACAGCCTTCCCTACGTTGCTATTCAATAAACCACCAACTTACCAATAGGTTTACTACTAAAATACTAAGTAACAGTATACAACCTGAATAAATAAAAAAATAAATGAAATTGTCAGATTAGAATTTAGTCAATTTTAATAAATAGATTCCCAAGATAGTTGAAAATAAATACATACATATTACATATTACAATATTATTTAACTTTACCATAGGCTTAATAAAAAAATAATATAAAAATGCGGCTTCTGCTTGCCTAACAAAAATTCATAAGTTATTTCTATTTAACAGAACAAAATGAAAGGTAGGACGTATCAAAAGTACCGGACGCTAAGGGGTGTGCGGTTCAATACCAACCAAAAAAAAAATAATTAACGCAAATAGGACACCACGTGAGCTCAAGTGCGTGCGCAGAAAATAATATAAAAAAAATAAATCTCAAATATATAACCCCCCCTTAGACGCAGTTTACAAAATTAAAATAGGTATGTGTAAATATTGAATTAATAAAATAAACCGCAAATTATCTTTAAAAAAAATCTGTAAAGTATTTGTAAATATGAAAATAAAAACTAACAGCAAATAATCTTTTAAAAAAACTATTGTATTTCGCAAACCAAATTAGACGGCGCTTAAATCTTCCGTTGAAAATTAATTATCGATCCATACCTCGAATTTTCATATACTTCACCGCGTGGAATTCCAGTTATAGTTCAGCGTGTCTTCAATCCAAAATCCCATACGATTGCCGATGTACATAGACTTGTGTGACAATGTTGAAAAGTTGAAAATTACAGCCAGACGGAAAAATACGAAGAAGAAGAAGCAGAAAAAAACAAACAAACCAACCAACCAACCCTGAAGCAAGAAAACATTAATTACCATCTGTGTCTAAAATAATTATTTGGAAATAAATATATTGATTTTAACACTTTGTTTATCTGCCTTTTGGCGATAATGGAGCAATACAAAAAAAAACTTGTCTCCGAACTTGAATGTATGAAAACTGATAAAAATGTGAATAGCTTTTTAGAGATGGGATAAAAAAATAACTACAACTTTTTAATTAATTAAAAACGAAATGTTCTAACACTCACCCTTCTTAGCCAGATTAGGGGTTTGAAATATCCCAAATTGGACCGAAGCGTAGCCGGCTATTTGGACTCGTGATTAAGGCTAATTTCTTGATCTAAATACGACTCCCGGTATTCACGTGTACTGTAGATCCGCTTTTTTTAGCGAAATTGTGGATATTCCAAAAAAAACCCTTCCACGAAGGCAGCAAATCCCCTTGAATATCCACACGGTTCGGACTAGTCCAGATCCCACATGGAACAGCAGCAAAAGCAAAAAAACAAAAATGCCGTTTTTAATCTAGCCCAACCTTTCAGTAACACTCTCAAACCTGGAATCACTTTCTTTCCGTCGTCTTTCCGAACACTTGACAACTTGACACACGGAGGTCACCGAATAGTACCGAGATTCAAAAATTTCAATTTTATGATCCCAATTCTTCCAAGATAACTCTAGAAAGAACGATCTAAATTAGTTTCTTCACAAAAAAGAGGACGTGTTCCCTTAACTTCAGCACAATTTGCCAGACATTACCCCTATTTGAAAATTACTAATTTTATTTTCGCCACCTTGCTTATAATATATTATAGGCAACCGCTCTTACACGTCCTGAATTATTTAAATTTTGATAAAATAGAGGTGGGACTTTCTACTTTAAATTTGGAACGTAACAACACCTCCCTTTCCCAGAGGAAAATTTACGAGGAAAAACTAGACGAAGAAAATTTTCCCTCGCGCTAGCGACACACTACCTAAACTCTGAGCGAAGTCCACACAATCCACACAATCATCATCCACACCGTCTTCACCATGCGCAAGTACTTGGACAACGAAAGACATACCAACCTCAAACCACACGCACAAAGCAACAACTTACTTACAACACTTACTCCACTTCCACACAACAGTCATCTCTCATCGTATGAGATCAAGTAGAATAGTTTCAAATTCCAACGTCAATCTGACAACACTGATTTGGTCGGTTACTGGATGTTGCCCTTATTCGCGACCTCCCAGCTCTGGGGCATCGCTAGTACTTCACTATACCTCGCATAACATGAGTCCATAAGAAACTCTCCACCACTCGACTCTTACTGATACTGCGAGAAACATCTACCGAAACAGTAGTGTAATTCCAATTGTTCATTAAAATAAAAATGAGATAGGTCTTTCAGAATTTAAATCCGTATACAACGAAATTTAGTGAATCATCCAAAACTAAGCTATTATCCAACAAGATTCACCAAAACATAATTATGTGGCTTCGAAAAAATCCCAATTAAATAGAATGGCTTACTAACATCAAAACAAATCCCAACGCCATATCATCGAAGACAACATATTTCTGACCAAACCTAAGTGACATTCAATTCCATAAATCAAAAGAAATTAAGGCTACCGCAACCCTACGACTTCGTATTGGCTACCTAACACAAAAAAAAACGAATCGGTTGACCATCCAAATACATCCTAAGAACCGATCATAGCCAACACTCAGTCATCCTTCACGGACACAACAAAAAAAAATAAATACAACCAATTTCAGAAGAATTTACTTAGACTAGACAAAACTTTGCTAGTCCGTTCTACTCCGACCTAAATCCTATCGGGATCACCAGTCGGGTTACTAATCCTTAAATCCTTAATATTCCAAATACCTTGATCCTTGCCATTTTCATCCTCTAAACTATATGTCCAGGGGGAAACTTTCTTCTTCACGAAGTAGGGTCCTATCCATCTAGGAGCTAACTTTTTCGTGAAATATTTAGCGGCATCTGACAACACAAAATTTCTCCGCCATACTGACTGATGGGGCTGAAATTCCTCTGGACGTCTCCGTAGATTATAGGTCTTCTCACACTTAGCCGAAGCTTTATCTAAACGTTTTCTAACATCAACAAACAATTCCTGGAGTCCACGCGATCGATTATATCCCATTTTAGCTACTTCGTCCTCCGGGTCTCCGAGTTTGTCCTTTCGGGAAAAATCTCGTCCATCCACTACCATCTTCCGACCGAAATTTATGAAGTAGGGATCTTGACCAGTCGACTCGTGGTATGCAGTGCGCGTAGCACATGCTAGTTTGGCCAAATTTTCATCCCACTTCTTATGGTTGTCAGCTATATAAGTTGCCATCATTGTTTTAAGGGTTCGGTTATAGCGTTCAGATGGATTGCACTGTGGATGATACAACGCATTATAACGAACTGAGACACCATAGGTTTCCATCATTTTCTTGAAAATACCCGAAGTATACTGGACACCATTATCACATAGTAACAGACGTGGAACTCCAAATACGAGGAAAACTTCTTCTTCTATTTTCTTAACGACATGCACGGCTTTTGAGGATCGCAACGGAAATACCAAAGAAAATTTACTAAACACATCCATTACCACTAAGATAAACTTATAGCCTTGAGTTGATCTTGGGAAAGGTCCCATAAGATCGGTTGCTACTATCTCCCATGGTTGAGTAGCTTTAGGTTGAGGAGTCATAAAGCCTTTGGGCTTACCTTGTTCCACCTTATGCATGGCACACAGTGAGCAACGTCCAACGTAACGAGACACATCACTCCGCAGTTTCGGCCAAAAATACTTCTCGTTAATACGCTTATAAGTTTTCAGGATCCCCATATGACCTGCTAAAGGACTATCATGACACAACTTCAGCACTTCCAATCGTTGACCCTTAGGAACGACTTCCTTCCAATTGTCCACTTCCTCGACCAAAAATCCATGACTGGGACGGATGTATTTATAAAGTTTGCCACCAGACATTCTCCACTGAGGATACTTCAAGGGATTAGACTCGATTTTTCTACAAAGTTTATCATACCAACTATCACCACTAGGAAGCGGTACAACCTCTTCAACCATATCAAGCACGGGAACTGACCGAGATAACAAATCGGGGACAACATGTTCTTTTCCTTTCCGATGCACAATCTTAAAGTCATATTGTTGCAATCTTACCGCCCATCGAGCTAATCTTCCAGTAGGATCCTTCAAATTTTGAAGCCATACGAGGGATGCGTGATCAGTCACGACCGTAAAAGGAACACCCTCCAAATAAGGACGCAGTTTTTCGACTGCCCATAACACAGCTAAACATTCCCGTTCCGTCGTGGAAAAATTCCTTTCTTGACGCGTTAGTGATCTGCTCAGGAAACTAATTACTTCGTCACCATCCGGGCCTGGCTGCAATAACACGGCGCCCACTCCATATCCTGAGGCATCACATTGGACAACAAAAGGCAAATTGTAGTCAGGACAATTAAGTATCGGAGCAGAAACTAGACATTCTTTTATTTTCTGAAAAGATTCTTCACAACTCGGGGTCCAATTGAATTTTCTTCCTTTCTTCAATATCGCTGTAATTGGAGCTAGTAGTGTCGCAAAGGAAGGAATAAATCTTCGATACCAGGAAAATGTGCCTATGATGCTACGAACTTCCTTGACGGATGTGGGTGTTGGGATACGTAGCATAGCCTTGACCTTATCACCATCAACATGTAGTCCATTCCTATCAACCACATGACCCAAATACTTTAGTTCCGGTCTACAAAATTGACATTTATCCCAGCTAACGGTTAACTTAGCTTCTCTCAAGCGTCTAAAGACTTCCTCTAAGATCCTTACATGTTCTTCAATAGACTTTGTCACGATGACCACGTCATCCAAGTAAGTAAAAACATAGGGTTCCAACTCCGGACCGAGGACACGATCTATCAACCTCTGCCATGTAGCCGGGGCATTATGTAATCCAAAAGGCATTCTGCAAAACTGAAAAAGACCTCGACCAGGAACCGTAAAAGCAGTATAAGGCCTGGAAGCCTTAGCAACAGGTACCTGCCAATACGCCGACTTAATGTCTATGGTGGAAAGATAATGCGCGTTCTTTAATTTATTTAAAATATTAGAGATGTACGGTAATGGGTAGCCATCCCTCTCTGTTACGGCATTAAGCTTTCGATAGTCTACGCAGAACCTCCATTTTGGTTCTTCACCTTCTGGAACCTTTTTCTTCACCAAGAGAATCGGGGACGACCAAGCACTATTCGATCGCTCCACTACTCCTTTCGCCAACATATCTTCTAGCTCTTTATCAATATGGCTTTGGATTACTGGGGATACAGGATAGTAACGTTGTTTTATGGGTGCAGATTTACAAACAATCACATGCTCAGTGACATCAGTACAACCAAGAGAAGTGCCCATTAGTTCACGACTTCTATTAATAACTTCCTCCAATTGCGACTTCTCTGCATCGGTCAAAATAGTTTGACCTCGGAGATGATCCACTGAACCTACCATTGCTGGAGCGTCCGAAAAATACCATTCGTTATGCCTCAAATCTGGAACGATACCCATAACACGCCAAAAATCAGATCCTAAAATCAGAATGTGCGGTACGTCCAAAATAACTAATACTGGCAAGACACGCAAGCGATCCCTAACCATGAAAGGTACTAAACATTCCCCCAACGATTCACACATCTGACCATTCGCCACTCTACAAACGGTCTTCTTCGAAGTATCCAACTCTAAACCCAAGTTTTGTAAAAATTTCCAACCAGTTCTTCCTACAATGGTCTTTGAAGCACCAGAATCCAATAATCCCAAAATTTCCTTTCCTAAGACTTTAACTTTCAAATATGGACGTTCATCTCCTTCGGAATGATGTAAAATAAAGTCTAAAATAGGACGTAGGTTGGTCGAGTCAACGTCGGCAACACCTCTTCGACCAGTTAGGTGCGCTTCCTTCCGTTTCCCGAATTACACGAAGGACAAGTTCTGACTGTAAACCCTTCTTTCTTACACTTAAAACAGTGAACAGCCTCCTTCTTCATTAGACACCCTACTGCCTTATGGCCTGACTGATTACAACGATAACAGATTAAAGTCCTAAACTTTCCTCTAGCCGACTCCGATTCGGATGAAGCAACAGGACCCTCACTAACACTACTACAACTTTCAGCATCCACACTGATATAAGCTAGGTCCTTTTCCAAAGTATTCATTTTCCTACTATTCGGTTCAACATAGTTCCTAATACAATCACGTCTTTCCTCCATACTGCGACATAGAACACGAAGTTCCTCCAAGGTAGCTGGCAAAGGATCACGTAATCTATCTTGATAGAACGGATGCAAATTCCTAATAACTATAGACAATTTAACTTCCTCTGGAACATGACAACGCAAGCGATTAAAGTAACTATTCATTATTGCCAAGTAAACTCCAATAGTCTCAGACGAATGCTGAGTTCTCCTCCGAAGCTCTTCAAAAAGCGCTTCCCCATGGTGAGCTGACAGGTACTCCCTACGAAACTCTTCAACTAATTCAGCCCAACTCCCTACACGTAGACGAACATCTTTATAAAACTGATAGGCTTTATCCGAAAATAAATCTATACCTGATTCCAAAAGTATACTATCTGGTACATGACGAGCGAGACTCAATTCATTCACCATCTCAAAAAATGCAGAAATAGACATACCCCTAGCAGAACCTGAAAACTTTTCTATTCCCCATTTATGAGGAAGTATCATCCCAGAAGAAAAACTAGAGACAGACCCTGAAAAAACATTATTACCAGCTTGTGACATCGCTCCAGGAGAAGAAGCATGAACTTGTCCTACCCCTGCCTGAAAAGACTGATTTAAAACCGAAATCACATCGAGCGCTACTGGTACCGAACCAGATCCGATTGGATGCTGCTTATCATGTAAATCCTGTGACAACTTCAAAATCTCAGCAAGAAAGTCTGACTTAACAACCTGGGCTGCGTCTGCATCATCACCTGTTGGCAATACCATAAGATCAATTCTCCCCAAGACATGGTTAATCTGTGTCCGCAATCTCAAGGACTCAGCACAAGTAGGAGTTCCGGCAAACTTTCCAACAGCCGTATTCAGCTCCGCAAGTTTAGTCTCGATTGCAGTTTTATCCTGTGAAAAGGTGAATGGGTGCTCAGGATATCTAAAGCTTTCATTTGCTGCCTCACGACTAAGTGCATCAGACAGACTAGACCTCATAGACTCAACAGTGCCAGTAGACACTCCACGAATTTTGAGTTCATATTCCAGTTCCTCTTTCCTTAAGTAGTTGGGTACAAGTTTTCGCACCATCTTGCCAAAGTTCAAAATTTAAAAAAAATGTATCAACCGAAAGGAGCAAATATTCAAACAAAATCAAGATATAAGTAAAAATATTAACACACAGGTACAGTTTACTTTATTAATGGGAGCAAACCAAAAGCAAAATAAAAGTAATAGTCGCTTTATTCAATCTATAAAATTTCACAAAAGATTTTCAAAATTTCATTGTTTCAGAACAAATTACAAGTCACAACATAATCTCAAAAAAAAAGATTTTACATTCCCTAACATAAGTAAGTTAAACCACAATGTAGAATTTCGAAGTCCAACTTCTCAAAAAAATAAATTTGAACTCCAACTGAAATAGAAATATTTCAAAGTCCTAATATATCCATAATTCTTCTAAGTTCCACAACACCACTTCAAAGTATCTTCTTTTAAGTTCCATTTTTGGCTTCTTCCAACTTCACGTCACACAAAAAAAAACTAGTAAGCACTTCTTGGCATACACTTCCACTAAACACGAAGTTCTAAGACTACTACTAAGTGCAAAACCAGTGGTAAAGTAAATAAATCAAAGTTAGTCAATTAAAGCCCAAACACGTTAGGTTAACTAATTAAAAGGAATCTACACAAGGGGTTGACGAAAAAAGGTTAATTAATTAAGGGCCCCACGTTGGGCGCCAAAATATGTGGCGTACAAAACCGAATCTATATAAAAAAATTACAAATTGTACCAAATATAAATCAGACGTACACCCGGAAAGAAAAGTACTATACGGTGACAGTCTGGGAATGGCTCGCGGCTAGACAAAACAGTGGAGATGGTCGTGCGGTCCACAAAACAAAAAAATCCGAAGTTATATCAGGGGCGCCAGGTAAATTGGCCCACAGCCTTCCCTACGTTGCTATTCAATAAACCACCAACTTACCAATAGGTTTACTACTAAAATACTAAGTAACAGTATACAACCTGAATAAATAAAAAAATAAATGAAATTGTCAGATTAGAATTTAGTCAATTTTAATAAATAGATTCCCAAGATAGTTGAAAATAAATACATACATATTACATATTACAATATTATTTAACTTTACCATAGGCTTAATAAAAAAATAATATAAAAATGCGGCTTCTGCTTGCCTAACAAAAATTCATAAGTTATTTCTATTTAACAGAACAAAATGAAAGGTAGGACGTATCAAAAGTACCGGACGCTAAGGGGTGTGCGGTTCAATACCAACCAAAAAAAAAATAATTAACGCAAATAGGACACCACGTGAGCTCAAGTGCGTGCGCAGAAAATAATATAAAAAAAATAAATCTCAAATATATAACCCCCCCTTAGACGCAGTTTACAAAATTAAAATAGGTATGTGTAAATATTGAATTAATAAAATAAACCGCAAATTATCTTTAAAAAAAATCTGTAAAGTATTTGTAAATATGAAAATAAAAACTAACAGCAAATAATCTTTTAAAAAAACTATTGTATTTCGCAAACCAAATTAGACGGCGCTTAAATCTTCCGTTGAAAATTAATTATCGATCCATACCTCGAATTTTCATATACTTCACCGCGTGGAATTCCAGTTATAGTTCAGCGTGTCTTCAATCCAAAATCCCATACGATTGCCGATGTACATAGACTTGTGTGACAATGTTGAAAAGTTGAAAATTACAGCCAGACGGAAAAATACGAAGAAGAAGAAGCAGAAAAAAACAAACAAACCAACCAACCAACCCTGAAGCAAGAAAACATTAATTACCATCTGTGTCTAAAATAATTATTTGGAAATAAATATATTGATTTTAACACTTTGTTTATCTGCCTTTTGGCGATAATGGAGCAATACAAAAAAAAACTTGTCTCCGAACTTGAATGTATGAAAACTGATAAAAATGTGAATAGCTTTTTAGAGATGGGATAAAAAAATAACTACAACTTTTTAATTAATTAAAAACGAAATGTTCTAACACTCACCCTTCTTAGCCAGATTAGGGGTTTGAAATATCCCAAATTGGACCGAAGCGTAGCCGGCTATTTGGACTCGTGATTAAGGCTAATTTCTTGATCTAAATACGACTCCCGGTATTCACGTGTACTGTAGATCCGCTTTTTTTAGCGAAATTGTGGATATTCCAAAAAAAACCCTTCCACGAAGGCAGCAAATCCCCTTGAATATCCACACGGTTCGGACTAGTCCAGATCCCACATGGAACAGCAGCAAAAGCAAAAAAACAAAAATGCCGTTTTTAATCTAGCCCAACCTTTCAGTAACACTCTCAAACCTGGAATCACTTTCTTTCCGTCGTCTTTCCGAACACTTGACAACTTGACACACGGAGGTCACCGAATAGTACCGAGATTCAAAAATTTCAATTTTATGATCCCAATTCTTCCAAGATAACTCTAGAAAGAACGATCTAAATTAGTTTCTTCACAAAAAAGAGGACGTGTTCCCTTAACTTCAGCACAATTTGCCAGACATTACCCCTATTTGAAAATTACTAATTTTATTTTCGCCACCTTGCTTATAATATATTATAGGCAACCGCTCTTACACGTCCTGAATTATTTAAATTTTGATAAAATAGAGGTGGGACTTTCTACTTTAAATTTGGAACGTAACACTCTCAATGACGAGACTACACTGTACACCTTATGTTTCGCTGATGACCAAATACTGATTGCTCAGGATCATGACGACTTGAGTTACATGACTCAGAAGCTAATAGAAGAATATAACAAATGGGGTCTCGAAGTCAACATTAAGAATACTGATACCATGTGTATTGGAGGGACAAAGCAGTCCATTATATTAGACGATGGGGTATAAATTAGACACTGTGATGAATACAAGTACCTGGGTATGAAGATACCTCAAGATGGAACACTCGATGCTGCTATAAAAGACAGAAACATACAGGGTAGAAAAGCCATATCCATGATGAACGGCATTCTGTGGGACCAAACAATATCTAAAGCGATTAAACAACTCATATATAACACCATACTTAAAAGTGTAATCACACATGACAGTGAAGTTTGGCCAATGAAACAAAGAACAGAGAAACTGTTACTAACAACAGAAATGGACTTCTGGAGAAGAGCAGCAGGCAAATCAAGAAGAGATCGGATACCAAATGAGAGAATATGAGAATGATGGGAGTCAAGCATACAATAGTTGATGACATAAAAACAAAACAGTTAATATGGTACGGCCATGTACAGAGAATGCCAGATGACAGGATTCCGAAACAGATTTTGACGTGGACACCACAAGGAAGAAAAAAAAGAGAAAGGCCGAGAAGAAGCTCGAGAGAGGGAATTGAAAAAGAACTCGAGGAAAGAGAAATCCCTCCAGGTCTATGGTTAAATAGAGAAGAATGGCGGTTAGGAGTCGGAAGGCGTCGGAGAACGCTGTAAACCGATAGTAGTAGTAGTAGTAGTAGTAGTAGTAGTAGTAGTAGTATTGAACATGAGGTCCCCGTTTAGAATGTGTAATCCCCTTCAGTATCGCTTTGAATGTTTGTTGGTTAGCACAGTATAAGGTAAAACAGCACCGAAAAAGGCACTAAGGCAAGTTGTTGTGGGTGTGTGTTGTGGAGCATCTTGGAGACTGTTGAGATGAAGGCGCCGAATCGAATCAGATGTGAGAGGTTCTGACTGGATGAAACGTTCTTTCTAGAGTGTAGTGTTTGTGATTTTGAGCTAAGTGTGAGAAAGAACGAGTCTCTAGTTACTATTGTTCCTGTGAGCCGTTTTTACGTCTACATCCACCTTCAAAACTGTTATATTGCACTGAAATTATATTATTGGACATTTGCGTTAACACGACAGTGATGGACGCTACCATTTCGGTGTTACTTAAGTTCCGTCAGCCGTTTGAACGTCCTCAGCCGACTCTAGAATTTGTAACATGCACAAGTATTCAGTTGTCGGCTGAAGGTGTCAACGGCGAGGTTACTTCAATAGCAGAAAGAGGACTCCTTTCACCGTCATGCCAGTGCGAGATTGTGTGTGAGGGTGTTTTTGTGTGTGAGGGTGTTTTTGTGTGTGAATGTGTGTGTGCTGACCTGGCAAAAACGAAAACTGTGTTCTCTAGTAACCATTGTTCCTAGCGATTCTTGAAATCGCTTATCTATAAATCTATAAATAAATTTTTGGCATTTATTTAGTTACAAAATACAGTGACAATTCTACCTATTAAAATGACATACATTGCATCTTATTTCAAAAACACGCCTTGTACTATTTTTACTATGAATAAGCATAAATTCAAAACGTAACTTACCCTGGTATAGGTTTTGACAGATCAGAATTGACAGGTAAAACTAGTACATTATTTTTCCCAAAAAGTAAAGTAGCTTTTGAGTTTTGGTGTAAAGTTTCTACATAATCTTTAGCTATTTGTTGAGTGGAAGACCTATTAGTTATGACGTCATCGGAACTGGTATTCAAGGACCTTCTAAAGTTGAGAATTGGTCGACGAACAGATGGAGGAGTCGAATGACCACTGGAGATTCTGTGCCTTTGGACCTAAAACATTATTGGCATTCAGGAAATAAAATAATGACAAAAAATACGCTCGGATACTGTTGCATTTGTCACACGACATACATGTAATATTTTGGATGCAACTGTAACACTATGTGTTGGAATCTTCTATCCATTTGTATGTTGGTTCCTTGAGGAACAATTTCTCTAACCATTGTCTTACTCTATCTTCAAACCTAACCTCAAAAAATTTGGTGTCATTCTGTTGGTTTTTTTTAAGACATCGTTGAGTTTATATTTTAAAATACTTCTTATTTTCGAATCAAGAGTAAATATAAAATAAATTGGTACTACTGGTCTAAAAAATAGATGAAATGGTATTGTGCTAGCAGATACAGCAAAATATGAGCTAATACGTGCAAAATTTACAAAACATCTTAGTTGTATTAAGGAAAAAGACTTACCAATTCATCCGCAGGTGGATCCGTCCAAAAATGGTCGTGGTTCTTCATTCTAGAGTAGTCTAAAGCACAAGGTCCCATCAGCAGCGAACTTAAAATAGTTCCATATTCAGGATCAGCTACCAAGGCGTCTTTGTCGTAATACTTATGAGCATTTGACACTAAGAAGTCTATTATTTTGGCTAGATGTTTTTCAAACAGAGCTAATCTGTAAAAAGAAAAAAATTTATAATTATAGATGAACAAGCAATATATCAAAGCTTTCCTTTAACTTCTACTTTGTTGCACATCCAAACTTTGATAAAATTTTCGTATGCTAGACTCTAATATAAAGCCCTGAGAAGGGAAGGATAAAGCCCTTGTAATCCTATGATCTGGTAAATTATTATCACAGTTTAACCGGTAGAATGTTTTCTTTTGACCTCTTCCATTGACTCAGTATTATTCGTTTCCATTTCGAAACAGTAAAAAAATGGTTTGATACAGATCACTACATTGTTTTATTGACCATACAACACAATGGCAAACGCTGTAACATGTTACACGTTTCCACCTCTATATTCATTTGACAGTAGGTACGAATTGTCGTAATTGTCACATTGACATTAAAAATTTCAAACCAAGTTCTGAAAGAATAAACAAATAATTAATAAAATGCCTATTACGTTGATTACCGTCCAAGAAAAAGTGTAACTTGTAACATGGTACTTTCAGGGTCATTCGAAAATAGACCCCCACCAAGTGTTACAACAGTTAAAAATACCATTAAACATTTTCAAACTTCGGGATGTGTAAACATTTGTAAAAAGTGTCATGAAGGTAATGAACCACGTATTAGACGTGTCGATGAGGAACGTCAAAACAGGGATATTGATATTTGTGCTTTTGTGGAAGCTAGTGAACCCTGCAATAGTGTACAAATTGCTAGAGAAGTTAACGTGAATGCTCGAACTGTCCAGCTAGTTCTCAAAAGGAATGGGTATCACTGTTTTAAGATACAACCAACAAAAGAACTGTTTCCGGAAGATAACTTTAGGCGGATGAAGTTTTGTGAATTTATGTTGGATAAACAGAATCTAAATGTACACTTTTTAAAAAATATTTTATGTTCTGACGAATCTTCATTTTCATTACATAAAAAACACAATCAATCCCATGCAAGATATTATTCTCGGAAAAATAAACACCTTAGTGTTGCAGTACGGACGCAACATCCGCAAAAGTTAAATGTTTGCACTGGGATGTCGGGCGACCATATTGTCAGTCCATTTTTTATCGGTGGAAACCTAAACGGGCCCAAATATTTACAACTTTTACAGAATGAGATCATTCCGGCAGTTCGACGCCTTCCCGTTAATTTGCAGGAGGTTTATTTCCAACAGGATGGGTGTTCGGCTCACAGCTCTAGAGCAACTATTGACTTTCTCAATGATACGTTTCCTGATCGACTAATAAGTACACGTGGTACAATTAAATGGCCCGCTAGATACTGTGACTTAGCGCCTAACGATTTCTTTTTTTTTGGGATTTTCTCAAAGAAAACATTTATAGGCATCAGTTTGAAAGGGCCACAAACCTAGACGAATTAAGGGCAAAAATACTTCATTTCTCTGCAAGCATTACACTAGCCCTACTCCAAAATATGAGGAGAAATCTGTATGACAGATGTGGTTACTGTTTAGCACAAGGAGGTGGAATATTTGACCCTTAATTCATTAATTCATTAATCTGCTTTCCTAATTTTTATTTTTTGTTAGGTACATTTTACGAAGTTTGTAGGTTCTTAATTAGGTAGTATTTTTTATGTTTAAGTTTGGAAGAATTTTATTTTTTTCTATTTAAAAGTACAAACGATTGTTATTCTGATTTTTTTTCTTCTTTCTTGTCTTATTGTTATAAGCTTTGTACAATTTGTACAATTAAAATTTGTACCATTTTCAGTGGATTGTTTCAGACAGTTTCAGAATATTGGAATAATTTGCACCATGCACAAAAAAGGAGATATATGTAAACACTCTAACCACAGAGGAATTACGCTGCTAAATGCAGCGAATAAAATATTTTCCACAGTACTATGTCACCATATGGTACCATATGCAGAACGGATAGTAGGAAAATACCAGGCTGGTTTCAGAGGTGGTAAATCAACAATTCATCAGATTGCAACCCTATGACAAATTTTAGAATAACACTGGAATATGGCATTGATACTCATCACATATTTATAGACTACAAATCAGCCTACGACTTTGTAAATAGAAGAAAAATGTTCAAAACAATGAAAGATCTAGGAATACCAAATCAGTTGGTAGATTTAACAAACTAACTCTTGAAAAAATTGAATGTAGAGTACGAGTTCAAGGGGAACTGTAATCCGGGAAAAAAAGTAATTTGTATGTCACAAATCACATGTTACGATGTTTCGAAAGAAAAGTACTCAGGCGAATCTACACCAGATATAGGGCATGTAAACCGGATGGAACAAAATGAACCAGCTATAACTACGTTCCTTAATAGACCCATTAGTCAGAGAAGAAGAGGGAGACCCCGAACAAGGTTCCTTGATAACATCGATGAAGACATGAGCAATATGTGGATACGTACGTTTGGGAACACCCAATTTCAAAATCGTTTTAAAGTTGAATTTAACACATTCACGCCGCTACCAAATACATGGGTCTGGTATAAACTTTACGTTCAACCGGCACTGAAATTTGGAGATCTTGCGCTAGCGCCGACAACGATAAAATGGCTAATTATGAACTAAATATTATGATATAGGTACCTACGGAATCGTCATGATGTGCTTTATATTTTAGTTCTGTTTTAAGTTACCAGATGCCAGCACCTGGTAACGTCCCACAAAGAAAATTTTTACGCTATGGGATTTACCAGAACTCCGTATCTGGTTATTAGAGTTATAGTAAACATTGTACAAGTCTGTTGTTTTTTATTAAAATCCATAAAAATGTCGTCTAGAGGCGAAAAAATGGTTAAAATGGTGCTAAACAAGCACCAAAATGCTTGGATACAAACTGAAAGTGAATCTGATAGTGATCCATTTGAAAACTTGTCTGATGAAGATCCTGAATACATTCCTAGTGAAGATAGCGACAATTCTGATGGGGACGAATCCATATATTTGAACGAAGAAGTATCCAGTGATATAGAAACTGATAATTATGAATCCGAAAAAGAAATTGGTAAGAAGAAAAATGAATCTTATAATTTGATTCTCATTATCTTTATTTTTAGGTGATGCTGTGAAAGATGTATGGACTGACATTCAGGAAACAGATAAATTAGATTTTGATGAATATCCTACAGCTTCTAAAATAAATATTCAATGTGAAAATATGATCCCGTTGGATATTTTTTGTCTATTTGTCACAGATGAAATTTTGGAATTAATTGTTCAAGAAACCAATAGATATGCAGAACAAGAAATTGGTGTACATAGTATCAAACAAAAATCTAACAGTAAGTGGGTTCCGACTAATAAAGAAGAAATTAAAAAATTCTTTAGTATCGTGATCTGCATGGGATTCGTGAAGGTCCCTAATATTCGATTATATTGGTCCAAAAATTACCTTTATAACAATAAGTTTATCTCCTCAGTTATGACTAGGGACAGATTTTTGTTAATTCTACGGTATCTACATTTTCAAAATAACGACGGTATACTAGAAAGCAACGATAAATTATACAAAATCAGACATGTTTTAGACTTACTTAATGACAGATTTATGAAAATCATGACTCCAGGACGGAATGTAGTCATAGACGAAAGTATGGTACCATGGCGTGGTCGTTTGAGTATGCGGCAATATATAAAAAACAAACGCCATAAATATGGCGTTAAATTATATAAAATATGTACCGTCAGTGGATATACATATAAAGTGATGGTTTACTGTGGAAAAGAAAACAATATGATAAACAAAAGCCATTCTCAGAAAGTTGTGCTGACCTTAATGAATAGCTTGTTAGATGCCCGACGAACTTTATATGCTGATAACTTTTATTCGGGCATTCCTCTTGCAAAAGATCTATTAGATCGCCAAACTTTTTATTGTGGGACTCTTAGAAGCAATCGGAAAGGTATTCCTAAGGGAATAGTTCAAAAGAAACTAAAGAAAAATGAAATAATTGGCATCAAAAATAAGGACAATATAAAGGTAATCCGTTGGCAAGACAAGAGATCGGTATTAATGTTATCCAGTAAACCTGAGCATACCCTAAATTTCTGCACTACGGGCAAGAAAAAGAGATCAAAACCAAGGGAGGAACCAGTGGAATATATTTTTAAACCGCAAGTTATCGAAGACTACAACAAAACTAAAAAAGGTGTAGATTTCAGTGACCAAATGTCAGCTTATTATTCTTCCTTACGAAAAGGTCTTAAGTGGTATCGTAAGGTAGTCTTCGAACTAATCTTTGGTGCTACAATAATCAACAGCTGGATTATCTATAATAAAACAAACATCGAAAAAAACATACCAATGCTAACATTTCGTGAACAGTTAGCATTACAACGTTCAAATCAAAATGAGTGTATTTCTGAAACCAACTTATCAAAACGAAAACATTGTCTGCAACGAGAAGAAGGTCCTGGTAGAAAACGTAGACGAAATTGCGTTGATTGTTACAAGAAGTTGAGACAGACTATGAAAAGTAAGGAAGCTGACAAGAAGGTGACCAAAGTAAACACTTTTTGTGAAAATTGCGAAAAGAAACCGGCTTTGTGCTTAACTTGTTTTAATGATAGACATATCTAATTATTAATTACTATTTTAATTATTATATATTTTTGTACACTTTAATATTACTTCAAATAAAAATTGATCATTTTATTTATTTTTTAAAAGTAAAATATTTCAAATTGCCACATAAGTATCAGTATATTTTTTATATACCGTAAATACTTTACCGGATATCGGAATCTGGTGCTATGTCTGCCAGAAATGGATTAGAGTGTTTACTATGAGATGGCAGTGTTAGATTCAAGGTAATTTCAAATACAAAGTCACAGAAACCATTTATTTATAGATATGTTTACCAGACCCATAGGTCTGGTATCGTACGAACAGTAGACAGTGTTACCAGATACAGGGATCTGGTAACGTCAATAAATGTTACTGACAAATTTAATGCCGTCGTGAACGTGTCAACGTTTAAATCATCTATATACAATGCAGTAACTTTAATATATTTAACAAAGCCAACTTTAAAATTATTATGAAATCGCATGTTAAACACAAATCAAAATCAAATATGACAACTGCCAAAACCACACGACAAAAACGCTC